>NC_056737.1:148165370-148465370 GCF_019279795.1 Protopterus annectens
TTCTTCAGAACCAGAGTTATAGACATTACCATAGTTTAAATAGCTGTTTTGGCGTCAACAATTTTCAAACCAAAACAATAGCTTAAAGAAAGAATTATTATATAATAAGACATCAGTTTACATATACATACATATGAATAGAATTTAAGATTTTATGAATATTTAAATTAATTTGTATAAGAGGATGTTTCTTTAAGCTATTGTTTTGGTTTGAAAATTGTTGGCGCCAAAACAGCTATTTAAACTATGGTATTGTCTATAACTCTGGTTCTGAAGAAGTCTGTATCACAACAGATGAAAGCGCTTAACCAGTTGGATGTTTATTTTGTGTAAACTAATAAAGGAGTGTCACTGTTCGAGCTGTGCTCAAGTTTTTTAGACCTACACCAGCACTGTTTTGGGATATTTCATTGTTCTATCGTTGCTTTTGTGGACATTCTGTAAGATTGGTGTACCTTCCTTTTGACAGTGGAGTGGTTAGCTGAAGTGCTGACTGGGCAGTTGTGACCTCGATGAGGGAAAGTCATTGGAATACAGAAACGTATGCCTTTTGAATTGTTCAGACAACTGCATTCACTGTCTGATTAATTTCCATCTGCCTGAAGTGAGAGACACTGGTGTTCACAAAGATCAGAAAGATGAGTCAACCAATGTTTTTATACATTACATTTTTTTAGCTTCCTAGTACTGGTATCTAGGTAATGTGCAAATGCAGTTTTGCCATAATATATTCTGAGCAATGACCCACACATAATAAACCTAGCTCAAGAAAAGCAACCAAGCTTACTTTGTTAAAACAGTAAACATTCTTTATAACATCAGATATACAGTCTTGCATGCTAAAAGTGCTTCATGTTTTATCAGTATGTTTTCAGTGTTTTTTTTTTTTTTTTTTAGGTGTGTATTATGTTAGGGGATGCAACGCAAGCATTTTTACTGAAGTAACAAATCAATCGGACATTGTCACTCTTCATCTGTTCTTGACTAGTGGGTTACAGTTCTGATCCTTGGAACTGATTCAGGATTTCTATATCGCACTTTGGGAAAAATCTCTTGAGCTGCAAGTCTTCCCCCTCTCCAGCTTACCTCAAATCTCGTTTGCTGCTCTTGCGAATAAGATGCATCAGCTGACTCTCTCTTAGCTAAGTACTTTTACATTATTCTCTTATCTATTTCTTAATTTTTTTATGACTATCTTCTTCGTAGTTGAGTCATTTATCTGTTGAGTCTACTCTTGAGTGTATGATGTTCTCCTACCGCTGCTAGTTTTCTTTCCCCTACCATTATTGGTAGTGTATTCCCTATCTTGCCATTGTGGTAACCTTTTCTACCATTGTTGATAGACTTTCTTTTTCTTTCCTTATTGTGTGTGTGTGATAGATATTGCGGAAAAGCGTAAATCTTCTACCACAACCTTTAAACAATGTACTGAGTGTGGCAGAAAAATGCCAAACTCAGATAATTATGAAAAATATCTCTATTGTTTGGGTGTTCCTCACTTGAGTGTGGTTTGTTCCATTGCCAGGGCTTTAGTAATAGAACCTTGGCAGAGAGAGAGAATACATTGATCCTCAAAGGGCTCCTTAAGGCCCCTTTGAGGAAGCATTGTCCAAGGCCGGCCAGTCTCCGCCGGCTTCTGGCTCTTAGTGCTCTCACTCGGTGCTGTCATCTCCTTCAGCACCAAAAGTTAAACACAAGCATGCCTCTGAGGGTTCCTCCATGGAACCGAAAACCAAGATTCACAAACCTTTGGAATGGTCAAAGCCTCCAGCACCAAAAAGTTCTTCAGTAGCTTCTACACAGGCATTCAGAGTCCCAGCTCTATGGCTCTGGCCACCTCTAAGGCTCCAACTCCGGTTCTGACTATTTCTCCCATTGTGCAACAGTCAGTGCTGAAACTAATGATAGCCTCAGAACCCAGGTCTACTTATTCACCATCTATCGAACCTTTCCATGACATTTACCTAGTCCTTTCCTAAAGAAACCTGATTCTTCTTCAGCCTTGTCGATGTGTTCCACCAGAAGTCTTTAGGAAATGGATGTTAGGTGTTGGACCAGATCTTGGCAGCCCAGAGTCTTCCTTCTTCTGTTCAACCCCCTCTCCCTCCCGGAGCAGGTGTTTTTTCTCCATCCCCACCAAATTATTATTCTCCTTTAACCTCTTTGCAGGTTTTAGAGCCATCCACTCCAACCTTCCAGATCCCAATGACTTTGGCGCAGACTACAGTTTTGTCCTCAGCATAGAGTCTGGCTCTGGGTTCCTCAGTGCCATCGACACTGTCGGGTTCCAAGGATTGTGTCCTTGCCGCTGAGCACGGAGAGTGTGTGTTTGCTCCAAGCTTTTCTACAGAGCTGTCCATATCTCTTATGGCTGTGGCAGCACTGGAGCTGCCCTCGGTTCCAGTCTGTCAGGTGGGGCTCTCGGAGTGGGGTGTGACCTTGGTTCCGAGTTTCTGTTTTGGTTCTGGGCTCCTATCCCTCCTCAGGGGGCCCTGACTTGCAGGCTATGGAAAGGGCTTTAGCCATTGCTTTTTCTCACATGGTTCCTGGGTTATTGGAGTCTTCCCTGTGAACCCAGGTTTCTCAGTTCAGCCACGAACCTCTATCCCTGGACAGCGTGCATCACAGTCACAAGATTTATCTTTAAAAGGTACTTTCTGTTCTGAGTCCTCTTCAGATTCTCCCACTGAAGAGTCCCCTTGGAAGAGATTGTGTAAGAGGAAACGCATCAGTTCTCTGGAAGAGTCCATCACAGAAGACACGGATTTTGATGTTGGGGAGGGTTCTCCATGGTCACCCCCAGAAGATGTCTGCTTTGGAGATATTCTGCAGATCTTAAAGCAGAGGGAGTGATTGGAAGTCCAAAGACCCAACCTCAGAGGAATCTGTGTACTTGCAGGCCTTTGGTGCACACCCAGCTTCCTCCTAGGTGACCCTGCCCACTGATGATCTAATTAAACTGATTGCTCAGCGGGCTTGGAAGGCTCCAGATTCTGTGGAACTAGTCCCCTGAAGACCTGATAAAATACTTACTGCACCAGAAGACCAACCACAGTGGGCTAAGGGTTTAGTAGTAGATACCATGGTTGTAGTGGCTGCCACGAGAAAAGAACTAGCCAAGGAAATTTCTACTGTCCATCCTCTGAACCTACAGTCCAGGGCGATAGATTTGGGAAGCAGGTGTATGCATCATCGACCTTCTCTATGAGTTCCTTGAACTTCTTGGCATACTTCACCAGGCTCCAAAGGGATCTGATCAAGGAGCTGTCAGATACCCTGGCTGGAGCTGTGGCTGAGGGGATCCAGGAAAAACTGGCCTCCTGACTAACTACCCTGGAGTCGATCTCTAACTCATCCATGAGGCTCATTGCACATGCAGCTAAAGGGGCGACCAGGTCAGCAGTTTCAGATTGCAATTCAGAGACATGCTTGGATTTCCCTGTGCAACTTTGCAAAACCGTTCAAGTCTTGCTTTGTCATTGCCCCCTTTGATGGGTCCTCTTTGTTTGGTTCCAAAGTAAAGGAAACTGTCCAGGTTTGTAAAGGATGGAAGGCCTTTGTCTGCTGTGGGTGTATGTTTTTCCACTCCTCAACGATCCTGTTCCAGGAATCAAAGGAGTGGTAAAATGTGGTTCATGAAATCCCTGAAGCCTTTCGAAGACACACGTGGCTCGGACTGCCCTTGGGGCAGGGGGGGGTGTTCTTTGTGTTTCACTGTTGCAGTCATCACATTTGGGTTATCAGTCCGCCTGATTAACAAAGACTTGGGTCCTGCATCGGTTGCTGTCTCTTCCATGACCTCAGGTAGTCAGCGGTATAAAACATGCAGCTGACGCCATTACATCAGTCTTTCTTGCCGTGTGGTGCCTGAAGCAGCAGCAGTTTGCAAGTGACGGTCGGCCGACTCCTGAAATTGTCATTTTCGAGTTTTAGAACTGAAGTCTTCAACTTAAAGCTAAGTACCCCGTTGGGTAAACTTTTTCTTGCTCTAAACTGATGTCAGTAAAAGTCAATAATTGCATTTCTTGTGGAAAGCAAATACCTCATAAAGATTTTCATTTGTACTGTATTCCTTGCCTAGGCCCTGACCAAAATGTACCTCGCTGTCGGTTTTGTGCCTTATTTAAACAACGAACTATCCGTCGGTATATTTTCACTTCTAAATATTTTAGTGCTCGGTTCAATTATCCAGATATGTCTTCGGTAAGCAATCAGGCTACCGACATTCCAAAAAAACGCAAAGATAAAGACAGAGACAGGCCGCCTAGGTCCAAAGCTGCCGACGACACTACTCCTAAGCCAGTCGCCAGTTGCCAGTTCACCAGTACTCAGTGAGGCACTTTCGCAGCCCCTGATTCCCACTATTTCAGATTCGCAGGCCTTTACTGAGATGCATTCTGTATGCTGCGAGATGCTTCAAGTGTGGAACCTGCGGATGTCTCTACCTTGGATGGGTCCAGAGCCGCTGTGCAGGCACCGGCTTCTGAGGGTGTATTCAAGCCTACTGACTTGCATGTTAAACTGACGCCATCTTCTTCTTCAAGGCCTAAAACTCAAACCATGCCTAGAAAAACGATGCCCAGACCGCATGGTCAGGCCTCTATGCTTAAAAAACAGATCATAAGAATGGCTGAAGACCTTATTACTTTAATCAGGGGAAGCCAACCTTCCCCCTCGGACTGAGTTTGCTTATGATACTTCTGACCAGGATTCTGAAATTTCTGTTTCCTCTGATGATCAGGATTTACCCTTGTCTACCTATGAGGATTCTGATGCATAGGAGTCTATTCCCTCTGCTTCTTCCCCAGAGGATTTCTCTTTTCGTGAAACCTTGCATACTCTTAGGAAGCATTTTCATTGGGAAAGTCAGAATTTCTCTGATTCTAAAAAGAGGCTTTGGGATTTCTTACTCCTGCCTCAGCATAGGCCTTTAGCTATCCCTCCTGTCCTAGACATTGCTGCTGATGCCTTTTTGGAATCTAGCTTGGCCCCTGACTCTTTACCTTTTGCTCCCAGAAAACTTGATAGATATTACAGGGTTCCTGACTCTGACAAGTTCCTTTTCAAAAATCCTACTGCCGATCCTGAGACCATTTCACAGGGACCCAAGGGCATTAAAGCTACTACTGCCAAAAATCCTACCCCCTCTGATAGAGACTCCAGGGCACTGTATAGATGGGGTAAAAAGGTATACACTTCTGCAACCTTGGCCATTAGGACCTTAAACTGCCAGTTTCATATGTTGAAGTATCAGCAGCATATTATTGGATTGCTTAAACAGAAAATGATGTTGATCCCTGATTGTGCTGAAAATAAGGATTTACAGGATTTAATGCATTCTGCTGAACAGGTTGAAAAACGTACTTTGCAATGTGGTTTTGATTCACTAGAGGCATCTTGCAGGGCTGCTGTCACTGGGTCAGTACTTAGAAGGCATGCTTGGCTTAAGGAGCAAACCTTGCCAGATCATGTTAAAGCTAAATTACTGGATGCTCCCTTGAATCAGGACCGCCTGTTTGGCAACAAGGCAGAAGAAGTTCTCAAAACGATGGAGGAAAAAGCTAAATCTATGCAAACTGATAAAGATTTCTTACAAGTGCAACCTCCAAGATTTAGTAGGCATTGGCCCTTTCCTGCCTCTTCCAGGCCTTCTCAGACCAAACCCAGATCCAGCAGAGCACCCAGGCTTCAGTCCCAGGGTACGCACAGGACTAAGCAGTGGGGAGCCCCCACTTCCAAATCTGGGAGTAGTAAAACTCCCCCCTATGGTAAACTGTCTCAATGACTTGACTTTAAAACGTCCAAGCACATCTCAACTGACTGCCCCTTTGGCTGGAAAGATTGCGCTACATGCAAAAAACTGGGAACTCATTACCCAGGACAAATGGGTTTTAAATATAGTTTCCCAAGGATACAGATTTCACTTCCACACATTTCCAACCCCAAACGGTTGGCCAGACCTACCCCCAAATCAGTGGGCAGAGGCTCAAAAGCAAGTACTCTCTCTCAAGCATAAAGGCTATTCAAACTGTATAAGAAGAGGAAAAGGGACAAGGTTTCTACTCAAGACTTTTCCTGGTACTGGGTATTCATGGCGTCCTATCCTGGATCTGTCTACTTTAAACATCTTTTTGGTGATTCGAAAATTCAAGATGCTAACTCTTCACCAGTTGCTTCCTATGCTAGGCAAAGATGCCTGGTTGGCAACACTTGATTTAAATGCTTCAAAGCAGGCTACATGCACGATAAGTTCTCTGCACTGCCCTTTGGCTTATCTACTAGGCCCAGGGTATTCACAAAGTGCCTAGCTCCAGTCATTGTATTTTGCAGGCAAAGAAGTATTCAAATATACCCATACCTGGTCGATTGTCTAATTCAGGCAGAAAGCCAGGACATACTTTTGAATCATTTTGTACAAAGGGTGCTAACTTGTCTGGGGTACACCATAAATGAAAAGAAATCTCACCTGGTACCCTGTCAACAAATTATATTCCTGGGAGCAAGCTTGAATACAACTTCCCAGATGGCTTTCCTCACGCCAGAGAAACAAATTCATTTGACAACCTACTTCAAACAAGTGGCCACAAAAACCCTGCTATCTGCAAGGCAAATACTACAAACCTTGGGGTTCATGGCCTCCTGCATTCTTCTAATTCCATATGCAAGACTACATATGAGGAAACTACAATGGTATCTAAAAAGCCTATGGTGTCAACATTCTCAGGATCTAGAAGCAATGATTCCTATCATACCTCGCCTATGCCTAGAGTTCCTTTGGTGGGCAGAGGCCTGCCACCAAAACAAGGGACTACCATTCACACAACCCCCTGCCGCCCAAACCCTAACAACAGATGCATCAGACTATGCATGGGGGGCTCACCTGGCAGGAAAGTGCATTCAGGGCAAATGGAACCCAAGTCAAATGCACCTGCATATCAATCTAAAAGAAATGTTAGCTGTACAGAATGCTCCGACAGCCTTCAAGGACCACATTCTTCCAGGACAATTAATGGTAAAGACGGGCAACACCACTGTTATGTGGTACATAAACAAGCAGGGGGGTGCCCATTCTTACCCCATCTGCAGACTAGCCATGACATTGTGGAACACAGCCTTGAGCTACCAAGTGCATCTACAAGCTCAATTCCTGCCAGGAAAACTAAATATACTGGCAGAAGGACTAAGCAGAAACCTCATAGATCCACAAGAGTGGAAACTGGAGCCAAAGACTTTAAACATGTTGACAAACAAATGGGAGAGCCTGGATATAGACCTGTTTGCCTCCCCCCAGAACTACCAATTAGACAAATTTTGCACAAGGACTCCCCACAAACAAGCTTGGAAAGTGGATGCTCTGTCCTTCAGTTGGAAAAACCTATCAGTTTATGCCTTCCCTCCTCTGCCTTTCCTCTCCAAAGTACTACTAAAGATCAAACAGGACAAACCAAGGACGATATTGATTGCACCAGACTGGCCACACCAACACTGGTACCCTCTCTTGCACAGTGTGTCACTTTTGGCCCCATGGCACCTGCCTCAGACCCTTACCATGTTGTCTCAGCAGGAGAACCAGATTATGCACCCTCTGCTTCAAACCCTGAACCTAACAGCCTGGCTAATTACCTAATCTCTCCTTTACCACCCCTCAGTAAACCAGTGATGGATATCATTTTAGAGGCAAGAAGGCCTAGTACTAGAAAGTCTTATGCTGAAAAATGGAAAAGATTCTGTGCCTAGGACCAATCTCTAGGGATGAGCACAGCAGCACCCAACTTACCTCAGATTTTACAATACTTAACTGAGATGCTTCACAAGGGCCTTTCTTTTTCCTCCATCAAAATTCACACCTCAGCCATTTCACCTCATTATTACACAAAACATCCCATCTTCTCTCATCCACTGCTCAAGCAGTTCCTCAGAGGGGCCAGAAATTTAAGACCACCCAGGAGAGCCCTAACCCCTGCCTGGGACTTTAACTTTGTATTGGAGAAACTCACTCTTCCTCCTTTCGAGCCAACTGCTACTGCAGATTTAAATTTCCTTTCTTGGAAAACACCCTTCCTTTTAGAAATCACTTCAGCAAGGAAGGGTATCTGAATTACAGGCCCTTATGGTAGTGGAGCCTTTCTTCATCTTTCATGTGGACAAGGGTGTTCCTCAGAACCAGTCCCTCCTTCATGCCCAAGGTGGTATCCAATGTAGCTCTTAATCAGTCCATCCATTTGCCAACCTTCTTTCCTAATCCACAGAACAAGGGGGAATGGATACTGCACTCCTTTGATGTGCACAGAAAACTTAGATTTTACTTGGGCAGGAGTAAACATCAAAGGAAATCTGAACAACTGCTGGTGGCTTTTGCTGCAGGGGCAGAGGGGAAGGCTATTTCAAAGCAAACCATTTCTAAATGGATATGCCATTACATTCATTTCTGCTATAAGCACCATGGAAAACCTATCCCACAGGGGATCAGACCCCATTCAACCAGGGCTGCATCTACCTCTGCAGCCTTTCTCAGAGGTGTCCCTACTAGGGACATCCTAGAAGCTGCTACCTGGAGTTCTGTACATACTTTCACCAAGCATTACCATTTTCCAATTTTCTCTAAATCCAGAGCTGGCTTTGCCACTGCAGTCTTGCAGGGCCTTATAGCTAGTCCTAATGCTATCTAAATTCCTCCTCCCATCCTTAGCTTTGGGAATCTACCCAAATTTGATGGCTACAACATTGAAACATGAAGAACATAGTACAGTTGTGTACACTTACCATAAATGTAGATGTTCGAGTGTATTCACTGTTGCAGTCATAGTTACCCTCCCTCCAGCCCCCTGACTTTTCTTGGCTGTACCTCTACTCTCCTTTAATATCCTTAAAAGCTTTTTGGTGTATTTGCTTTCTTATTGGAAGTATATCCTTGTATATATTTATATTTATTTTATTGCTTCCCATTATGGGGGCACCTGACATCTGGGGCAAGAAAAAATGATGTAATGGCGTCAGCTGCATGTTTTATACCCCTGACTGGCTGACATCACGGAAGAAAAGACAGCAACTAAGACTTTGTTAATCAGGCCGACTGAGGGCTACTTCAAGCAGATAACCCAAATGTGATGACTGCAACAGTGAATACACTCAAACATCTACATTTATGGTAAGTGTACACAACTGTACTTTATGGTGCAAGACACTGTCCCAGAGGCAGGGGTGGTCCACAGAATCAGGGTTCCAGAGATTCTTTCGCTGGTCAACCTTATCAGTGCTCCTGAAGAGGTGACTGACTGCTTATCTCTGGAAGCAGTCGGGGGAAGATTTTCCTTGCACCCAGAAACCTGGCGATGCATAACTACCAATGCCTGGCTGCTAAGGATAATTACCAGTGGTTATCTAATTTCCTTTACCCTTTACCCTTTATCCAAGAACCCCTACAAGACTCCCTAATGTTCCACCCAGTCAGAGTTTTCAAGCAGCAGTAAAGATACAAAAGCTGCTAGAAAGTCTCATCCAAAAAGTCGCACCAGACCACTTGGGATCCGAGTTTTACTCAAGATTCTTTTTAGTGCCAAAGGAAATGGGACTGGAGACCAATTTTGAATCTCAGTATTCTAAACAAATTTGTCCATCAAGCAAATTTCCAGATGGTCTCTGTTCAGTCTATTCTCCCCTTCTTAGAGGAAAGACAGTTGGATGTGCTCCATCGACTTTCAAGACGCGTATTACCACATGAAGGTGGACAAATTCTCAAGAAAGTTCATCCGCTTACACCAGGCAGGCAGTCATTTCCAGTTCAGAGCGCTGCCCTTTGGCCTCACCACAGCCTCAAGGGTGTTCCCCAAATGTATGGCAGCAGTCACAGCTCATTTGAGGCTGCACGGATTCTGAATGTTTCCTAATCTAGTATAAAATAAAAAGGTGCGGTGGCTGGAGAATAAAAACACACGTTTATTACCAATAAAATAATAAATTAGGTAAGTGCTTTTGAGGTAACCCTCTTCTTCAGACCTTAATAAAAACTTCTACAAACTTGCAGTTTAAATACATGTAACAACCAATAAAAACGTACAATGAAATTTAATGTGGCAAACCTCTGTTTCTTGAGAGGTTTTAAAGAAACAGCACTGTACAACCCAGGTGGAACATAAGCCTTAAAATCAACAATCCATCTCAGCTCTATGTATTCAGTTTCATTATGTAGATCTCCTTCTCTTAAGCTCTCATTATTTTTTTTGTAAAACTAAGAATTTAAAGTTATGCTGTGTACCATAATCTGATACATGTTTTGCCAGTGCATTTGTTGATTTATTATAACGTATGTCATTCAAATGTTCCAAGACCCTCTCCTTCAACATACCATTCATTCTGCCTATATCAAATGCACTGCATGAATTACACTTGGCCAGATAAACTATATTCTTAGCGCAACAGTCTGCATAGAAAGAGAATTCTACTGATTTCGAGTGTACCGGATGCACAACCATACAGGTTGACCATATATTACAGCAAATCTTACAAGCCCTACAAGCATATGTTCCTTTACTCTGTGAGGTAAACCTTTCACTTGTTCTGTTTTTATAACACAGTCGTTGCTTCATATTCTTCCTATTCTTAAAGCTATAGCTAGGAGTGGACCCTACAACTCTACTAATTTGAGGATCTGTAAGTAAAATAGGCCAGTTCTATTTTACTATCTCACAGATCCAATTCACATCACTGGAAAAAGTTAAACACAGCCTATTCACCATCTCAGCACACTGTCTCCCTTCATCATGTACATTGGCAGGGAGTTCTTCAGAGAAATAGGGTCTGGTTATGTTATTTTCAAGAGAGCTCACTTCTTCCATAGCCTTACTAATCTCATAAGCTTTTAGCCCCCATTCATAAGATCTACACGCAGACTATCTAACGCCTCTTCAAGGTCTCCCCCATCAGTATGTAATCTCTTACAACGTAATACTTGATTCTTAACTATATTCCTAGTTATGTGTCTGGGGTGCATGCTGGAACAATGAAGAATATTTTTTTTCCTACAGCTTTTTCTGTATAACCTAGTTGAGATGTTACCAAACATATTCTTGTTCACATTAATGTCCAAGAAATCGATCTTAGTTTGAGAGTGCTGTAGAGAAAAAGAGAGATATGAGGTGGTACTCCCTAGAAAACTCACAAAACTATAGCTGTATCTCATTGCCATGCCATGTAAAAAAGATGTCATCAACAAAACATTTATAAAAAGTGACATGTTGCTTAAACATGTCACAGCAAAAAAAACATCTCTTTCTCCCATTGGGCCAGTACAATGTTTGCATATGTATTCTCACACGCAGTACCCATAGCAACCCCCACTTTCTGGAGGAAAAACTCATTTTCAAAAAGAAATATATTATTTTCCAAGATCAAATCCAGTAGGGCACAGATCATATTGACCTTGGTGGTAGAACAATTATTCTCTTTAGTTAAAAAGTGCCTTACATTTTCAATACCCTCATCATTGGAGATCACTGTGAATCAAGAATTCACATATAGCGTTACAAAGAATACACTTCTGATATCTATATCATTCCTAAGACTGGCCCAAAGATACAGTTGTTCCAAGAATTGTTTTGTGTCCCTCAGTACAGTCTCTATAGTATTCAATACATATCTGAGCTGTTTCTTCACATATATAGACATAGGCTTAGTGAACCATCCTCTGCCCGATACAATAGGTCAGAGAGGGGGATTCAAAGGATGTTTATGAACTTTGGGTAGGCCATACATGACTGGTATAGTGGGATGCTCTACAGAAAAATACGTATATAGTGAATAGTCAATTTGATCAGTCATCAATAAATCATACATGTAGAAATTCAACCTGTCTATGATGCCATTCACCTGAAATTTCTGCAATATAGCATACACTTTGTCATCATATAACATCTTATGCATTTTCTCAAAATATTCCATAGTGTCGAAAACGACTATCCCACCACCCTTGTCAGCAGACCTGATGACCAAATGCTCAGCATAGTCAATGTCCCTAGTGCCTTACTCTCCTTCATAGTAAGATTGTAAAAACAGTTCATGGATCTCTCATTAACTGATTTTCTCAGGTCATCATCACACATCTTTATGAACGCCTCCATAGAAGGAGAATATTAGGTATATAACAACTAGTTTTTTTCAATGCACATACATTTGTGGTATTCACATCCCCATTCACAAAAATGGTTTTGAGCATAGTATTCCTGGCAAACATATTCAATTCTAAAATTGTGTCAACTAAATTCATCTTGTTAGCTGGTACAAATGATAGACCTCTATTTAAAATAGATAACTGTTCTGTAGTTAAATCCACAGAAGACAAGTTAAAGATCAGATTATTCACTTGCGATTGAGTGTGATCGGATTCTTGTTGTAAACTGAGGGGTTGGACTGTACCCTCCCTTGCCTTCTGCGGCTCCGAGACCTCCCCACCCACATATCCTGCCTTATGGGTAGGGCCTTCTCCAAAAAAAAACACTGAATGACGGGAACTATATCTGTACCTTGTTTGTTTTTTAAGAAGGCATTGTTACCATTGTTGACTGTTGTTTCCACCTTGGGTCTAACAGCAGGTTCTGTACTTAAAAAGCCCATATTACTACCCTGCACATTACTAGACATTAGGGAGGCATTACAGTTTTCTGCAGACTTATTCTGTACACCGGCATTTAAATCATCACATGAACAAACATTCTTAATAGTATTAATTGTGTTACAACCATTTACATTACTTACATTAAGAGAAAGTTCATCCTGATTGTCCAGAGACAAGGAGACTCGTTCTCCATGCTCCACTAGTTCTATCAACTCATGAAATGTCTTGTCCGTTTGATTTAAGTGACATAGGCAGTTCAACATCCAGGTTTCGCTGGCTCAACGATGTTTCCATAAGCTGTACTTTATCTAAGCTGCAGCTAGTATTGAAATTGATGTTGTTAGCAGCTGTCCCAGTAGAACGCCATACATTAGAAAAATCATTACCTTCACTAGTGGAAAGTGGAGGCTGTTGAATCATTTCTAGCTCCTTGCTAAGACTGCTATTAGCACTACAATTGTAAGAAGCATTACTTTTGTCATTAACAGCATCGCTAAATGAACGCTGCACTCCTACCTGCATACTGCCTCCATTAACATGGCTCCTTGCACTAGTCTGTTGCTCCGCCTCCAACCAGCTGACAGGCAAACCCATTGGCTGAGCTGCCCTGGGCCAGGAAAAGACATTACCAGCTTGAAAATCAGCAAAGTCCCTATGGAGTTTTTTTGTTTTTTCTTTTTCAAGTTTTCTCTCATAGAGAGAAACGTTAAGTAGTAGATCATCCATAAGTTGAGTGTAGACTTCACCCTTGTATGAGTCCATAAGCTGAATTGTGAGTTTGTTGATCTCACTCATTAAAGCCACTTCTGGTGAAAAAAGTCATTACTCAAAAGCATGTAGTCAATGCTTAATTGCAGGTTCAATACCAGACACACAATTAGGAATATAGTTAAGAATCAAGTATTACGGTGTAAGAGATTACATACTGATGGGGGACAGCTCAGCCAATGGGTTTGCCTGTCAGCTGGCTGGAGGCGGAGCAACGGACTAGTACAAGGAGCCATGTTAATGGAGGCAGTATGCAGTTAGGAGCGCAGTGCTCATTTAGCGATGCTGTTAATAACAAAAGTAATGCTTCTTACAATTGTTATACTAATAGTAATCTTAGCAAGGCACTAGAAATGATTCAACAGCCTCCACTTTCCACTAGTGAAGGTAATGATTTTTCTAATGTACAGCGTTCATCTGGGACAGCTGCTAGCAACATCAATTTCAATGCTAGCTGCAGCTTAAATAAAGTACAGCTTGTGGAAACACCATTGAGCCAGCGAAACCTGGATGTTGAACTGCCTATGTCACTTAAATCAAAAGGACAAGACTCATTTCATGAGTCGATAGAACTAGTGGAGCATGGAGAACGAGTCTCCTTGTCTCTGGACAATCAGGATGAAGTTTTTCTTAATGTAAGTAATGTAAATGGTCGTAACACAATTAATGCTGTTGAGAATGTTAGTTCATGTGATGATTTAAATGGTGGTGTACAGAATAAGTCTGTAGAAAACTGTAATGCCTCCCTAATGTCTAGTAATGTGCAGGGTAGTAATATGGGCTTTTTATGTACAGAACCTGCTGTTAGACCCAAGGTGGTAACAACAGTCAACAATGATATCAATGCCTTCTTAAAAAACAAACCAGATACAGATAGTTCCCGTCATTCAGCGTTTTTTTTGGAGAAGGCCCTACCCATAAGCCAGGACATACAAGTGGGAAGGTCTTGGAGCTGCAGGAGATGAGGGAGGGTACAGTCCAACCCCTCAGTTTACAACAAAGGTCCGATCACACGCAATCGCACGTGAATAATCTGATCTTTAACTTGTCTTCTGTGGATTTAACTACAGAACAGTTATCTATTTTAAATAGAGGTCTATCATTTGTACCAGTCAAAAAGATGAATTTAGTTGACACAATTTTAGAATTGAATATGTTTGCCAGGAATACTATGCTCAAAACCATTTTTGTGAATGGCGATGTGAATACCACAAATGTATTTGCATTGAAAAAAACTAGTTATTATATACCTAATAATTCTCCTGCTGTGGAGGCGTTCATAAAGATGTGTGAGGATGACCTGAGAAAATCAGTTGAGAAATCCAAGAACTGTTTTTACAATCTTACTATGAAAGAGAGTGAGGCACTAGGGACATTGACTATGACTGAGCATTTGGTCATCAGGCCTGCTGACAAGGGTGGTGGGATAGTCATTTTCGACACTATGGAATATTTTGAGAAAATGCGTAATATGTTATATGATGACAAAGTGTATGCTATATTGCAGAAATTTCAGGTGAATGGCATCATAGACAGGTTGAATTTCTACATGTATGGTTTATTGATGACTGATCAAATTGACTATTCACTATATAGGTATTTTTCTGTAGAGCATCCTACTATACCAATCATATGTGGCCTACCCAAAGTTCATAAAGATCCTTTGAATCTCCCTCTCTGACCCATTGTATCCGGCAGAGGATGGCTCACTGAGCCTATGTCTATATATGTGGAGAAACAGCTCAGATATGTATTGAATACTATAGAAACTGTATTGACGGATAGCAAACAGTTCTTGGAACAACTGTATATTTGGGCCAGTCTTAGAAATGATATTGATATCAGCAGTGTATTCTTTGTAACGCTAGATGTGAATTCTTTATTCACAGTGATCCCTAATGATGAGGGTATTGAAAATGTAAGGCACTTTTTAACTAAAGAGAGTAATTTTTCTACCACCAAGGTCAATATGATCTGTGCCCTACTGGATTTGATCTTGGAAAATAATATATTTCTTTTTGAAAATGAGTTTTTCCTCCAGAAAGTGGGGGTCGCTATGGGTACAGCATGTGCGAATACATATGCCAACATTGTACTGGCCCAATGGGAGAAAGAGATTTTTTTTGCTGTGACATGTTTAAGCAACATGTCACTTTTTATAAAAGTTTTGTTGATGATATCTTTTTTATATGGCATGGCAATGAGATACAGCTAGAGAGTTTTGTGAGTTTTCTAGGGAGCACCACCTCCTATCTCTCTTTTTCTCTACAGTACTCTCAAACTAAGATTGATTTATTGGACATTAATCAGTTTGGTAACATCTCAACTAGGTTATACAGAAAAAGCTGTGGGAAAAAAATATTCTTCATTGTTCCAGCATGCACCCCAGACACACAACTAGGAATATAGTTAAGAATCAAGTATTACATTGTAAGAGGTTACATACTGATGGGGGAGACCTTGAAGAGGCGTTAGATAGTCTGCGTGTAGATCTTATGAATGGGGGCTACAGAGCTTATGAGATTAATATGGCTATGAAGAAGTGAGCTCTCTTGAAAATAACATAACCAGACCCTATTTCTCTGAAGAACTCCCTGCCAATGTACATGATGAAGGGAGAAAGTCTGCTGAGATGGTGAATAGGCTGTGTTTAACCTTTTCCATTGATGTTAATAGGATCTGTGAGATAGTAAAAAAGAACTGGCCAATTTTACTAACAGATCCTCAAATTAGTAGAGTTGTAGGGTTCACTCCTAGCTTTAGCTTTAAGAATAGTAAGAATTTGAAGCAATGACTGTGTTATAAAAACAACAGAACAAATGAAAGGTTTACCTCACAGAGTAAAGGAACATATGCCTGTAGGGCTTGTAAGATTTGCTGTAATATATGGTCAACCTGTATGGTTGTGCATCTTGAAATCATAGAATTCTCTTTCTGTGCAGACTGTTGCACTAAGAATTTATCTGGCCAAGTGTAATTCATGCAGTGCATTTTATATAGGCAAAACGAATTGTATGTTGAAGGAGAGGGTCATGGAACATTTGAATGACATACGTTATAATAAATCAACAAATGCACTGGCAAAACATGTATCAGATTATAGCACTCAGCATAGCCTTAAATTCTTAGTTTTACAAAAAATTGAGAGCTTAAGAGAAGGAGATCTACGTAATGAAACTGAATACATAGAGCTGAGATGGATTGTTGATTTTTAAGGCTTATGTTTCACCTGGCTTGAACAGTGCCGTTTCTTTAAAACCTCTCTTAAGAAATAGAGGTTTGCCACATTCAATTTCATTGTACATTTTTATTGGTTGTTACATGTATTTAAACTGCAAGTTTGTAGAAGTTTTTATTAAGGTCTGAAGAGGGTTACCTCAAAAGCGCTTACCTAATTTATTATTTTATTGATAATAAAAGTGTGTATTTTATTCTCCAGCCATGACGCTTTTTTATTTTATACTATTTACATTTTTTTGGGCTTGTTGGTTCCACCACTTTCCTCTTATTTTATTAGTTTTTCCTAATCTAGACAACTGGCTCCTCTCTGCTTCCTCCAGGAATCTGGTACAACAGACCACGAACTTCATCCTGGACCTATCCCATCAATTGGGTATAACAGTAAAATCTACAAAGTTCCAATTAATCCCCGCCCAGGATATGGAATTCATCGGAGCTTGTCTAAACACTTCCTCTTGCATAGCAAGATGGAACATAGAAAAGAAGATTAGTAAAGTAGAAATTAAAAAATAGAAGTTGAAGTTATGGAGTGCCTATGAAGTGAAGGATTTGGTGTAGAAGGTCTAACACAGGATACATTACAGCATGATGGAGTGAATCCCCAAAGTAAGGAGAAACAGGAAGAGCAGGAGACATCTGAAGGAGAAATATGGACATGGGAAAGAGAGAGATTTAATGTGGTGTAATATTTATGCAAAGGAGAAAGCAAAACCAGCCAATACAAAAAGAGCAGCACCAAAGATATTTGAAGAGAAATACAGGCAAAGGAATCAGGACATGGAAAACTTTACAATACAAAAATAAGAAGACAGAGGAAAAATAGAAAAGGAAATTAATAATGGAGAAGTTAAAGAAAGGGAAACTGAGATTATGGCATACCTGCAAAGTGAAGGATTCAGTGTAGAAAACTGAGTGTAGGAAGCACCACAACAGGATAGAGCAATCGATATCCAAATTAAGGGGAAACAAGTGGAGCAGGAAGCAATTGATCAAGTGCCATATCAAAATATTTTGGAGCCTCCCACAGCAAACCAGTATAAAAGCTCACCTGAAGTTAGACAGCAAGGAAAGGAACAGGAAACTGTGGGAACTCTGATGCAGTCAATGTTGAGGAGTTGATAGGCCAGTGAGTTCCCATATGACAGAACAATGGCTGGCACAGGATGAAATTGAAGAGAAAGTGCCACAGGAAGATGCTATAGAACTTTCCATAGAATACCCGCAGGAAACTGAAAACAAGGGATGTACCATCAGTTTGGAAGAAAATGAGCTAAGAGAAGAATTGCTTAATTTAATAGACATAGATAGATATATTAAGATCAATGAGAGAAATAGACTGCAGAAGGTCAGCAAAACCCAAAAAGTCAGCAGTCTGATAAAACAAATGAACTCGGTAATTAGGACTGTCCATAGAGATCCGTGCAATATAGCAGAAGTAAACAGAATAAATTATTGTGCAGCTAAATTAATAACTGATCAAGTTCTACCACAATGACACAGGGTAGCGAGGGAAAGGAAGGGAAGAAATCGAATACCATCATGAAAGTATTGAATAGAGAAAACTATAAAGCAATTAAGACAAGATGTGTCACTGTTAGAAGACTATAGAAGAGGGAATAGATCAACAAAAATACTAAGAAAGATAGATGTGATAAAAGCAATGTGCAGTATTAGAACAGACCAGGATTTTTCATGCACTTTCGCAAATAAACTAAAAATTTCAGCATAGGTGGAAAAACTTAGAAGATACACAGATAAATGTAAAGGAAATGTACAAAATAAGCAATTTACTGATGATGCTAAAAAGTTTTTTAGAGAAATGGGAAACAAGGTAAAAGGAATTGAAAGACCGCCAAAAAAAAAAAAAAAAAAGAAAGATTTTGGAGAAGTATCTATGAAAATCCTGTGGAACATAACAAAGATGCTAAATGGATAGAAGAAGTAAAAGAAAGAATAAGAAGTTTAAAGATGCAGGATATGAAATGGGATGAAGTAACAGCCAGAGAGATTGAAACAAAGTTATGAAAAGACTAATTGGAAAGCCCCAGGCCCAGATGCAGTACCTAACTTTTGGTTAAAAGTATAAACATCTTTGCATGAAGATTTAGCTATGAGTAAGAACTATTTATATGCACACCCCGAACAGACACCCACCTGGCTAACAACCGGCAAAACAATGCTCATACTTGAGTGAACCTGCAAGCTACCCTAAAATTTATAGACTAATAACTTGCCTTCTGATGACATATAAACTATACATGGGAATTGATGCTGACAGAGTTTATAGTCATTTAGAAGAAAATTCATTTATGGCAGTAGAACAAAAGGGCAATAAAAGAAGGTCATATGGAACAAATAATTATTTTTTGTTAAATAAAGCCACAGTGGAGAACTGTAAAAAGGTTAAGAATGTAAGTATGGCATGGATTGACCACAAAAAAGCATTTGATAGTATCCCACATTCATAGATAAAAAGAGTGCTTAAAATTGTACAAGATACACCCTACACTGATTGACTACATTACAGTGACCATTAAACTGTGGCAGACCACTTTGCAATTAAGCCACGATAAAGGACAGGTTATTATCCCAGGGATAAAAATTGAAAGGGAGAGATTCCAGGGTGGCTCTCTGTCACTGTTGTTATTCTGCCTTGCCATTAATCCATTAAGCTGTTTACTTAACAACTTAGGCCATGGCTATAATTTGGCTCTTAGAAAACAACAAAGCGTAAAGACTTCTCATCTTCTCTTTGTCGATTTAAAACTGTATAGCTCATCATATGAGGAACTAAAAGCACAGCTGCAGGTTGTTAAAACATTTTCAGATGATATACGAATGTCATTTGGTCTTGATAAGTGTGCAAAAGCAACCTTTAAAGCAGGAAAACTGCAGCACCAGGAAAACATGTTTGGGACAAGAATGCGATATAAAAGAACTTGAGCAAGAGGGTGTGTATAAATATTTGGGAACTGATGAAGGATCAACAATAAAATATGAACAAATGCGAATAAAACTTAGTAGGGAATAATTTAGAAGAGTTGAAGTAATTCTAAAAACAGAGTTGACATCTAGGAACAAAATCCAAACTATAAATCAATTTTCTCTTCCTGTCCTAACTTACAGTTTTGGAGTGATTCACTGGCCCCAAAACATGTTGGATAGATTAGATAGGACAAACGAAAAGGATGCTTCATGCTCACCAAATGATTTATAAAAACAATGTATACTAAGATTATATATTCCCCATTCCGAAGGGAGGGATTGGCCTCCTTGAAATTGCTTACATGTATAGATCATTAATCGTGGGACTCCACACATATCTGCTGACCTCACAAGAACCAAATGTAGTGAAAGTTTTGAAACATGAGGAGAATAAATCTAAGATGACTTCTCTGCTTAATTTAGCAGAAGCACATCGGCATCAAGCAGGAATGGAAATCAAACCAGAAGCAGATAAAAATCCAGCAACAAATGAATGCGCCAAAAAACAAAAGAAAGAATATAAGGTGAAGGACCAGATAAGAAGATAGGAAATGTGGAAAAAGCATAAATATAGTTGCAAGTATAGAAAACTTCTGGAAGAACCTCATGTTGATCAGGAACAAATGCAGGAATGGTTAAGGAGAGGCGAATTCAAACCAAGAGATGAAAGGTTAATATTGGCAGCCCAAGATAGTGGGCTACATACACGCTGGTTTACAAATTCCATTGAACATGTGGGAGAAAGACAAATGTAGGTTTTGTAAAACTAAATTGAAAACAGTCGCACACCTCATTGCTAGTTGTGACATACTAACAGCAGAAGGACTGTATACTGAAAGGCATAATAATATGGCAAGACTGTTGCACTGGGGATTGTGCAAACATTATGGTATTGAAGTGGCTGAAAAACACTGGAAACATGAGCCACAAAGCATAATAGAAAATGATGAAGTTTATATCACATGGGATCACCCATTCCCAGCAGTTCAAAAGATAGATGCTAGAAAACCGGATATAGTGGTCTAAGAAAAGAAGACAAAAGTAGGATTGATCACTGAAATCACCACACCCAGTGACTACAGTGTCTTGTATACAGAGATAGACAAAGTCATAAAATATCAGGATTTGCATGCAGAAACAAGAGCAATGTGGAAGAAAGATACCCAGACAGTTCCAATAGTAGTAGGAGCAATGGATCTTATAAAAAAAGTATCAGCATTCATATTTAGATATGTTAGCAATCCATGTAATCCCTTGCGAATTGCAGGAGTCATTACTGGGCGCATTGTGGGTGCTGCGAAGAGCACTTTTGGCTGACATCAAAGATTGAAACAATACTAATTTCATGAACTTTAATTGTACTTTGATTTAGGAATGGGTAGAAACCCAAAAGATTTGGAGAAATTAAAAAAGTTACAGAAGATACAAGTGCAGGTTCATCCACTATTACACTCAAGCAAAATACCTGCACAGTTGATTCTGCAGGCACTGGGCTCCATGGCAGCTGCTAACACCTTGGTTCCATTAGCAAGGTTTCACGAGGGTCCTGCAATGACTACTAGGAAACCAGTGGTCGATTCTAACCCACCCCATGGATGACTTCATTTTCATATCCAGTCGATGCAAGAAAAATCTAACTTGGTGGATGTATTCAGAAGAGATTCTTTGGGGCCGTCCCTCAGCCCAAGGACAGAGTGACCACGGATGCTTCCCAGATGGGGTGGAGGGGCATTAGCTGGGGAGGACAGTCCAAGGCACTTGGTCCCCCTCTGAGGCCAACCTGCACATCAGTGTACTGGAGTTGAGGGCAGTGCTTCTCGTGTTGCAAGCCTTTCATTCTGCATTACCTCTAGGGATGATAGCTGTTCAATCGCACATGTCAGTGGTCTGGTATATCAACAAGCAAGGGGAAACCAAGTCCTACCCATTGTGTCAAGAAGGCCTTTGAGTGTGGCAGTGGGCCATATCTTCCAGTTGCTTTCTGATAACAATGCATATCCTGGGGACTTCCAATGTAATTGCGGACAAATTGAGCAGATGCATCCTCATGCCTCACGAGTGGTCTCTGAACTCCAGAGTAGCAAAGGAGATTTTTCTTCATTGTGGCCAGCCTTGCTGC
Source organism: Protopterus annectens (assembly GCF_019279795.1). Taxonomy (NCBI): domain Eukaryota; kingdom Metazoa; phylum Chordata; order Ceratodontiformes; family Protopteridae; genus Protopterus; species Protopterus annectens. Next base: position 148,187,093 of record NC_056737.1, read on the forward strand.
GACCTGTTTTCCTAACCCCTGAACAAGTGCAGAAGCTACTTTGCCCTGATTCCCCCTCAGGGGAAGTCTCCCAGAGATGCTATTCTTTAAGATTGGCCCTGGGTCTTCTCTATGCTTTTACTCCCTTCCCTCTGATCACATTATTTCTCAAGAAAGCATCTCAGTTGAAAAGCAAGCAAAGGGATCCTCATTGCTCCTTTTTGGCCTCAACAGATTTATTTTCCCTTCCTCTGGCCTCATCTGCTCTGCCAACCATGGATTCTGGACCCAGCTCCAGTTTTCTTGTCCCACCCCCAGGGAATAGTGTTTCCCAATCTTCAGTCTCTCAAGCTGACAGCTTGGTTCCTCCACTTACAGTAGTCTCCAGACACAATTATGTACCTTCTCCCACGTGTCACAGTTTGTTGGCATCTCATATACAATCCAGCAGGACTCTCTACCTTAAATGGAAGAGATTTTCTGTTTGGGCCTCAGACACTGGACTAGACCCCTTTTCAGCACCGGCAGAGAAAATTCTGGATTTCCTAGCTGCCATCTTTAATAACAGAGCCTCTTCTTCTACCGTTAAAGTTATCTTAGCAGCAATTTCAAATTTTCATACCAGGTTTGGAGGCCAACCTTTAATTTCCACAGACTTTGCAAGGTTTTTCTGAAGGGTACAATATGCTTAAAGCCTCCTTTTAAGTTCCTCTTCCACCCTGGGATCTCAGTCTGGCATTGCAATCACTTATGATACCACCATTTGAACCAGCAGCTACCTGTGATTTCAAATTCCTTTCCTGGAAGACATTACTTCTTGTAGCTCTCCCTTCAGCAAGACGAGTCTCTGAATTACAAGCTCTATGTTCCAAAGCCCCTTCCTTAATTTTTCATAAGCATAGGGTATCATTCAGGACAAACCCAACCTTTCTACCTAAGGTGATTTCAGAGATTAATATCAGTCAGTCTATAGACTTAATCAGTATTCTTTCCAAATTATTCTAACAAGGGAGAATACTGCCTTCACACCTTCTGGATGCACACAGACAGTTGCAGTTCTATCTAGATAGAATTAAACAGTTTAGATGATCTGAAAAATTGTGTCCTTCGTTTGTGCATCTATGGGCAGATCAGTGTCCAAAGTAACTCTCTCCAGATGGTTGAGATTGTATATCTTTCATCTATATGATGAATATGAAGCTACCAAAACCAGTCAAAGCACATTCCACTAGATACGTAGTGACTTCTGCTGTCTTCCATTCCAAGACTTCCATGTCATAAATTTGTGCAGCTGCAACTTGGGCTAAGCCTCATGCATTTATTACTCATTACAAATTGGATATGGTATCCAGGGGGAGAACATCCTTTGGTTCTATGGTTCTCGGGAATGTTCGTCTGTAAGGCCACCCAGGATCTAAGGTAGCTGGAGTCTCTGTCCCACTAGTCAAGAATAGATGAGTGACATCATCAGATAAAGAAGTTATGTCTTATCTTAATGTTCCATCTGTGTTGTCGATCTTCATCTATTCTTTCATCCCTCCTGCCTGCCCGCCCCTCATTTAAACTTCGGGTGGAGTGACATCCTACCCTGGGTTCCTATTCTTAGGGATACCTTGAACAAGGTTTCTGACTTATATTTTACAGAGTCATCTTGTGTCTGATTGCAAACTCGATCTGAGATAAACTGGAGAGGGGAATTGTGGGTAGACTTGCAGCTCGAGAGATTTTTTTGGGCTGACACAAGCTTTAGAATGGCTGGATCGGTTCCCGTAACCCACTAGTCAAGAATAGATGAAGATAGACAACACAGATGGAACATTATGGTAAGACATCATTTCTTTCTTTTTTTTTTTTTTGAAAGAATGTTTACATGAAAAAACTTTTTAATACCTGGTGGAGTGTTTTTAGTATGAATGATTTATTGTTTTTAATAAGGCTCCTCTACTTGTTCATGGCTGGGTCTGTTGTATCAGTATCTAGTCCAAGAGATTACTGATAAGGTTTAGTCAATCTTAAGGATAAGAATTTCTAATTTGTAGCAGGTTGCAATTCAGGAGTGAGATGCCTTGTTACTCTCTCTGAGTAGAAATGTTCTTTATGATCTGGGGGGGGGTATGATGCTCAAATGGCGAGCTGATTTCCATGCAAATCTCCAAATACTTGAACCGGCAACTAGTTCAACTTAGTAATCTTTTAGGTTTTTGATAAGAAATGGATCTGTTTCAGCTAGTCTTTGGACAGTTCCTGAAAATGCCTTAATCTTGCCTACATTTTTTTTTTCAACTTTTTTGTTGGAGCTAATCCCAGAGCTTGCTTGGCAGATATCTTCATTTTATATATTTGCTCATAATGAGATGAGCTGGGTTTGAAAGTAAGTCATCTCTATAAGTAGTGTTAAAAGATATAGTATGTCCAGGATGAGATGGGAGTTGGATACAGACAAAGGAGGATGTTTTAAGTTCCTCTTTATTGCTAAGCCATTCTACAATGTTACCTATCTTCAGAGACTTGTCTTTCAGAAAGAAAATTGTGAAATCATTTCAGAGACTCTTCAGCAAATCATTTTTGTAGTTTTATATAGTGTCTATGGTTGACAGAGTATGATGCTGTCTTTAGATTTAAAAACAAGGCCCAGGCAAGTAAACTGTCAATTTTTTTGAGAAAGATGTTAATGACTTTTATCAAAGCTGTGCTGTTATGTCTGTCTGAAAGGCATCCTTCTTCCTGGGAAGGCAGCCATGTTTGTTGATATAGTTCAGCAGTTAATTTACATAACATTTTTCCACAATCAGCAAAATAGTGATGCTCATAAAATTACTTGGGTGGTGTGAACTTTGAGAACTGCCATGATACTCACCTGTTGACAAATGTAGGTTATTACCCAGGTGCGCAAAAGGTTCTAGATGAGAGAAGAGATGAGGCAGCCATGAAGGATGCCCCCAGTTAGAAGAGCTTGGGGGGGGGGTGTCAAACAGCTCAAGCTGAGCTGACTAAAATACAAGTTTGGGCATGAAGACCTTTACAGCTTTACTGTCACCAAAAACTACTCTCTGATGCTTTTGAGGATCGACGTTCAGCTTGTGTTTTTCATTGCTGGCAGATAAGATTCCTTGGGGGGGGAGGCTTTCATTTTTCTTAAATTTTGTTAATGTTTTATTACTTTCCTCTTCAGGAAACTTTTTAAGCTAGGATTGTTGTTATTTAATGGACTGTCTTGAGACTGTAATGTTCTTTTAAACGGAGCACTCATTTCTTTCTGTCAGTTTAAAAGTAGTACAAATTAACTCAAAACATATTTTCTGTGAATAAATTGTTTATTTTTCCATTGCAGGCTCCCTGGTGTTTTAAAGTGTTTTTTACTTTGTTTTTTTTTTTTGTTTTTATTTTTCCCTCTCATTAAAGTAATTTACATGAACTGGTAGTTTTATCAGCATTTGCTGCTGATCTTCCCTGGGAAAGAGGCACCATTTTTGGTTTGACCATGGAACAGACTACCGGTTCCACAGTTGATCCTTCTAACCACAAAATAAAAAGTTAAGAAAACAGCCTTTTCCACCACAGCAGGCTAGCAATTTGCATCAGACTCAGGTGGGCGACTCTGCTGTGGCCATTTGTTGCATCTTAGCCCACTCATCTTGTACCATGGATCCATTTCCATAGCCCCTATGGACTGGCAGTTAGCCACGACCTCTGCAGCTATGGGAGTCCCCTCCATGGGCAAAGGAGGGCCACTCATGTTTGTCCTGAAAGAGGGAACAGGTAAGGTTCCCCACTGTGTCAGAATGCTATGCTCATCTCTGGGGAAGCAGCTGCTGATATTGGTAACATGGTTGGCTCCATTTTTCATGTCTAAAAGAAACAGAAAACCAAGCCTGTATCTACCCCTCCTCAAATTTATTTCAGTAGTCATTTACTGGAACTGGCTTAGAGTTTATTTCAGGCTACTGATCTTGTAAAGTAGTTTATGGTAAAAGAAGCAGAGATCTTTCTTTTCCTGAAGATATTCAGTATTCAGAATCTGAACAGGAAGATGCAAGATGGATTCCAGTTTTTTTCCTCAAATCTTTTATTCAGACTCAGAGGAGAGCTGTTTCTGATTCTCCCTGTGGTGTTTTCTCTTTCTCGGAGTATATTGCTGGAATGTCCTAGTGTTTTCAGTGGGAAAACACAGGTTTCTCATTCCCTCAGAAAATACCATGAGTTCTTACAGAAAGATTTTCCAGAACCTACATCCATTCCTCCTCTCATGTCTGCTTTAGTGGATGTATGTCTTACTGCCTGCAATTTTCCTGAAAGCTAGCTATCCCTAAAAAGGTACTTAAGTATAAATTTCCTCATATTTTGAATTTTTAATACACTATTCCCAAACCTCACCCAGCAGCTGTAGCCTTAGTTGATTCTACTGCTGCTAAGCAACTAGTTAATTCCAGTTCAGTCATTTCTAATAAGGATGATAAATTTATTGATAGGTACAGGGGAAAAGTGTATTCTTCTGCAACTTTGATTTTCAGAATTTTGGATTATCAGGCTCATATATTAAAGATTGTTCTGACAAATTGTGAAAGCATGAAGAATGTTTTATGTCAAAAAAACTCACACATCCGACTGGTGAAGAAGCAATAAAAAACAGAAAATGACACAGGCCAAAACCAGCGTCAAGAGAGAACAACACTGGTTTAGCGTACCAAACTTTAATCAGTGCTTTCGTCTGAGACAGACTAAAAACAGACCATCAGAATACCAACATTAACACAACTCTAAGTTTAAATACAAGAAGAAACCAATCAAAAACATTGTCAATTGAGTTGATTTAATTGATGATTCAATTAAAAAAAATAAATATGAGTAGTAGTTTTTTAAACCAGTGTTGTCCTCTCTTGCAATTGGTTTTGGCAATAATGTTTTATGTACAGTTTCTTCTTGTGAATAAACATCTGTGTTAATTTAGGTTCTTCTGTTGCACAAGTCACTACTTGTTTGCACTGTGTGTTTGATTCTGTTGATACTTCTTTCAGGGCTATGGCCTCTGGTATTGTTTTAAAGAGGTTTGCTTGGCTGCATTCTCAGAACCTCCCAAATGTAAAAATGAGATTTTAAATTCTCCATTGGATAGTGGTTTAGTGTCTGGCTCTGCTTGCTGCAGAGGTGACTAAAAAGTGAGATGAAAGGGGCAAGTTGATCCAGGGAATCTCCTTTTCCAAATTGTCCAAGGAATTTTTCGCTCTCATTATCCAGTTTTGCCAAAAACAGAACAAACAGCTTCAATGGAATTCAGGTAAACATGTTTAAGAAGAAATGACAAGGGGTTCCTAAAAGAAGTCTCAAACCTCCCAAAAGCAAGGACAGTTCAACAAGTCTGAATGACTATACAAGAGATCTTGTGACCCCCCCAACCCTGGCCTTTTTTCTCTTTCAGAAGGTCTGAATCTCCATTTTTCTCATTGACAGATTGTTTTGGACAAATGAATTCTGAAAATCATTCATTAATATTACAGATGACAGTGGGAGGAAATTCCTTCTTTCCAGGGAGTCATTCCTCATCTCACAGATCAGACTCATTTTTCTTCTTCTTCTTCATCATGTGTTGTCCCAAAGAGTAATAAAACTAGTTCTTCCTTCCCAGGTGGGTAAGAGGTTTTATTCCAGGATGTTCCTAGCATCAAAGAAAGAAAATGTTGAGAGACCAGTTCTGGATCTTTCTTTTCTAACCCTGTTTGTGATTTTGCTCAAATTCAGAATGTTGTCACTTCACAATCTGTTACCTCTTAGTCCTTTTTCAAGCATCCTGCTATATCCATAGGCTTAAAGATGCTTATCCTCACATCCATAATCATCCAGACTTCAGACATTTCTTAAGGCTTTGTGTGTCTGGATCACATTATCAGTTCTCTGCATTACCCTTTGGACTATCCACTGCATCAAGAATGTTCACAAAGTGTCTAGCTCTGATTATAGCTAATTGCGGGCTACAGGGTATCCACATATTTCTGTACTTAGACTTATTTTTGCAGAGACTTTTTCAATTTATCTGGATTCCCTCTTGGGTGAGTGATCTCTTGCACAAACTGGGATTACTAGAGTGCACTCGGAAGTCTTTCTTGACACCCTCACACACAATTGTTCCCCTAGGATATCAGCTAGACATCTCAGTTCAAACAGCTTTTCTTTTGCAGGAAAACTAGATCTTTATCTAGATCTATTTCTAAGGTTTTCCACTCAGACTTCAGTCTCTGCAAGAGAGTACCTCAGGTTTTTTTGGGTTTCATGGCATTTGTGATTCTCATGATACCCCTGGCAAGACTCCACATGAGAAAGATACAGTGGTATCTGAAATCTATTTGGTCCTAGCATGCAACACCCTTTATCTTTTCAGATGCCAGTACTGGGGCTTGTCAAAAGACAAAACTTTTGGTGAGGACAACAGATACCCTTAAATCCAGGTCTGCCCTTCCTTCTTCCCTCCCTGCTCCAAAGCTGTCAGTCACTGCAGATAGTTTGGAATTTATGTGGAAAGCAGTGGCAGGATTGATAAAAGTGCAGGAGTTGTGGGACACCAAGCATAGATGCAAGCACATAAATATCAAGGAGAAGCTTGCCCTGATCATGGAACTCCACTCTCTGAACCATCTTTGGTTCCTGGGACTTCTTCAAATGGTTACTGACAATACCACAGTCACGTGGTATGTCAACAAGCAATGGAAAACCAGGTTGTACCCACTTTGCAAACTGGCCATGTTAGCTTAGGATGTAGCATTACAGAAAAATGTCACTCTATAGGCATCCTACCATTCCATTAGAGCAAAATTGCGTGGCAGATAAGATGAGCAGGACCAGGGCAGACCCTCCTGAATGGAAATGAGATCAGAGTCTTCTGAGATTTGATCCATCTGTGACAGTTCTTCAGGTGGTTGTCTTTGCCTCCTTTGTGAACAATAAGCTGACAAAATTATGTTCCAGGACTCCATGCGAGAAAGGCCTGGAAGACAGATGCCTTTTTTCTTTGGACAGAAATGCTACTTTATTCCTTTTCACTTATATCCAGGGTATTTATGAAGATTAAGAGGGGAATACCCCAAAGATCATTGTGATGACTCCCCTCTGGCCCAGACAACTGTGGTTCTCCCTTCTTTTGGAAGTGCCCAGGAGGCAAATTACTCCAAGCTTCCTCACAGACTAGATCTTCTCACTCAAGACTAGGGGTGTTTGATACCCCAACAGCAATCCTTTTCAATTGACTGCTTGGATGATAGGGTCTTAATTTCTTTTGGGCACCTTTTTTTTCTGAGGATATGCAGCAGGAACTAATGGAGGCAAGGAAGTCTGCAACTAGAAAATCACATAATAGCAAATGGAAAAGGTTTTTTAGTTGGTGCTAACAACATAACAAGCACCCATTCCAGGGCTGGTTTTCTGGCTTTACAATATTTGTGTAATTAATTGTCCTATGACCTTTCTTATACTGCTACCAAGGTTGATTTATTAGCCATTTCAGCATGTCAGCCCGTCAGCCCATGGATCATCCTCTTTCAGTGCATTCTCATGTCAGAATGTTCTTGAAAGTGGTTTTGCATAAGAAGCCTCGTCCTTGTGATCTTATTCTAATCACTTCTTTTTCAGTTTTACATAGCATAACATTGCTGTTAAATTTTAAAATTCTTTGAATGTAGGAACTGAAGTATGATTTACATTTTTTGCAATAACTTCTAGCTACTTCCAGAAGACTCCAACACATTTTTATTTGGCTTTTATATAAAAAGGAAATGGAACATTTAGTAGTAATATTGATCTAGTTAAAAAAACAGCTATCAGACCATAATCACTTAAAAACACATTTATCTCTTCCCAATGTACATTAATTTTCACAATCCATAAACACGTGTCCAATCAGCTTCTACATCTTTAGAACATCACAAAATGTAGAAGTCATTTTACTAAAATTAGAGATTTTATATAGAGTAACAAACATTCTACGTATATATTTCCACATAAAAACTTTCCAGTGTAAACTTGAAGGTTGACTAACTGATTAAAGTAACAAAGTTTTATTCTTAACATCTATTGAGTCATTCAATACACTAGTATCCAAAAAGTTGCAGAATTTTGCATCAAAGTTATTAACTTGGGCAAGCTTCCTTTACAGGTCAATTTGCATTAAAATAATAGCATTCGTATAATGAAGTATTATTCTGTTCCTCTTCACTTGTATTGCCTGCAAATTAATTTCTTATTGATGGATAATATTAACTGATTAGCAAATTCATCCAACTTATCTGTCATCAAATATTCTGGTGACAGCTTTTCCTTATTCAAAGCAGTCAGACCATAATACTAAGCCATTCCTTTTTAGCAAATTCATTTTAACATTGTTCTGTGTTTCCTTTAATCTAGAGGTGTGTGCAATGAGAAAGTGCAAACATTTCCATTTTGATATTAATGGGGTTTTAAAATGTAGTCTTAACTGTTTTAAGAATTGATTTCACATATGCAGAGTCTGAAGATTGAAATGAATTTCCTTCTAAGGTAAGTTTTATTAACCAGTTGAAAGGGCTGTTGCATATTTCTAATTTATTATATTTGGTAAACTTATAAGAATGTAATATAATCTGCTCCTGAATGTTTTTCCATTGACTAGTATAGAGTCTATCCAGAGTATAATAGGGTTAAAATTTGCAGTAATGAAATAAGATTCTACATCTGGGAAACTAAACTAATGCCGCCGCATTCCCATAATCGTCTATGATTTCTATAAACAATTCTCCCCTTTTTGGGGTACCATAAGAAAAGTTAACATTTTTACCATTTTCTTTAAAAATTTTTTGTCAGTTATTAACACTGTGGAATGCAATTATATATATACGGATTCACTATGTAATTTCGGAAATACTGAAATCCCGAATTTCAGTATTTCGAAATTACATAGCCAAACACACAAAACACTGAAACCCTAAAACCGTGAAATTCAAAATTCCAGTGGTACACTACAGATGCAGCACACACAACTTCCCCAACTCAAACATAATATCCTGCACTACAGATAAACCGGGGCAAGCCCCCCCTGCACCCCCTACACCCTCCTACTTATATATACTAACTCCGAGATTGCACAGACACACACAGGTAACTCACTCCCACACATTGTACACACACTCGCACACACATCACAGTCAAAACACATACTGACATACACTAAAGCCCCTAACCAACACATACATACATACCCAAACTCATATCTTACCATTCAAACACCACAACACCAGAAGCGCTAATTCAAAATCTCCGTACTTCGGGATTTTGAATTTCGCGCTTCTGGAGTTCCGGGATTTCAAGACTTTGCTGTTGTAATTTTGAAATACTGAAATTTGTGATTTCAGTATTTTGAAATTAAATACGGAACCCGTATGTACACATACATGTATACATACACAGTGGATGTAAAAAGTTTACAGACCCCTGTTAAAATGCCAGGGTTTTGTGATATAAAAAAATGAGACCACAATAAATCATTTCAAAACTTTTCCCACCTTTAATGTGACCTATAACCTGTACAATTCAATTGAAAAACAAATCTGGGAAAAAATATAAAAATAAAAAACTTACAATAAGCTGGTTGCATAAGTGTGCACACCCTTAAACTAATACCTTCCTTCTTGAAACTGGCAATGAATTGCATTGAAGAATAGCCATAACAAATCAGATTACCATGGGTTATTTGGACCATGATGCTATAATTTGTCTATGTACAGAGAAATAACCTCTCAGTACTGCTAAGCTCTACTCTTGCACTAGAGTGTAATGGCAGTCAGTATCAGCTACTATAGAAATGCAGCACAAGCTAAAGCAACTTAGGACCTGTTAGCGACTTCTGCCACTCTTTTAAACAAAAGACATGACAGCAAATTAGGTAATCCTCTAGTAACTTCCATAAAAGATGTGAAAGTTTTCCATGATGACTACAGAAAATACATTCTCACTGCAACCGTGATAACCAGACTTTGGTATGTACAAATTTAACATCATGAGATCTGGTAAAATGGATATACATCTTGAATGTAAGATAAAAGGTCAAACCTTATAAACTGCAAAACAGTCAGAGACTTGTGACTTTTGTGGACAACAGTTCAGACTTCATAAGTTCAAAAGTTTTACTATGATTAAGACCATTCAGACTTACATTCTCCTCAACCACCCTTCCCGAATACTTGAACCTGTAACCATATTTTCCATTCTCTCACTTCTCATCTTCTTCTTGTGATTCCCCCCATTTGCTGCCATTACAACTGTCTTATCAGTGCTCAGTTTCATCCCATGTGCCTTCAGTTTTTCATTCCATTGCCCTATCTTTTGGTGAAGTTCTTGCTCAGTCTGCCTGTAATACCACATCATCTGCATATAGCGACTTTATTGATTTATCCCCTCTGACCTGTTTGCTAATTAGATCATCACCAGTATGAACAGCAGTAGGTTTGGAGCTGAATCCTAATGTGCACCCACTCCCACGGGGATCCCCTTTGTGAGACTGAACACTGTTTGTACTTTAGTCGTTGGGTCCTTGTACACAGCCTGCACTAATTCTATCAAAGTTTCTGGGACTTAGAACCACTGTAGGTCTGTACAAATCAGCTTTGTTGGGACCTTGTCATATGCCTTCTCCAAGTCTAGGAATGCCCAGTTGGACTCTTATTTCTAGCTTCTTCTGAACTGTCTGTCTCACTGCAAACAATGGGTCAGTTGTGCTGCATCCTGATCTGAATCCAAACTGCTCATCACCCATCTGACTTTTGACTACTCTGCATATTTATCAAGCAATGTGATAGGAGTTTGATACTTCTGTACTGCCCACAGTTGTGGTTGTCCTTTTTTGTTCTTTACACTGGTACTAGTATGCTTATTCTCCAATCATCTGGAATACGCCTTTCTCTCTATACTGCTATGTGAACCCAGAGGAGCCATTTCTCCCCTATCTCACCCAACATCTTGATCATATCTGCTGTGACCTCATCTGAGCCTGCCACTTTCCCTGACTTCATTTTCCTTAGTGCTGCTCTTACTTCTTCTAGGATGGACTCCTTTTCTTTCACTGTAGTCTGTGTCTGGGGCAGTATAGCTTCTGTGGCATTTTCTTCATTCAGAAGCTGCTGGAAGTACTCTTTCTATCTGGCTTTGCCGTTCTGTGTACTTATGAGCAGGTTGTTGCTGGTATCCCTTACAAAGGGTGTCTGACTATCTCCTTTATCTTTCTATCTTTGCCTTGCAATCTGATAAAGTAGCTTTGTCCCATCTACTGAATGACTTTCTGGAAGATGGCAGAATACATCTGATGCCTTGTTCTTTGCTACTGCAATTCCTCTCTTATCCTCTGTTTGCCAGCCAGTATTCCTTCTTAGCCTGCTCCATCATTTCTATCTCCCCCTTTTGCCTGCACTTTTCCTTTTTTGATGGCTTCCTGGACTTTTCGAACCTAATACAGAATCACAAAATACTGAATACCCTAAAACTCTCTAAAATACAATGCTTTATTCTGCAGGAAGGCAACCCTTCCATACATCCCCTCCAAACTTAAACATGCCAATTCCTCAGTCACACTAGCTTGACAGGATTAAACTCCCTTACAATGGGAATCACTGCCAGCCAATACAGAGAATCGCACTGGCAATTATATTGCAACCAAAAACAAATGGTAAAAAACACCCAACACTAAAACATAACCGCACTCGCAATTTACCTTAAAAAACACTTCAGTATTATTGCCATTTGTACATAAGTTATTTTCTAAAATATCCCTTTGCTCATATTTATAGTGGGACAAATTATTCAACCTTCTGTGCATTTGCACAAGTGAATAGCAACCATTTGTATGTAAAAAAAAAATAAGATCATCTTTCCAGTAGAACAACGAGATTTAGGATTACTTGATTTGATGGGATATTTTAGAACTATACAGTTAAGGCTCTTATATATAACACAAGAAGAAAGCTGCAAGTCAAAGTGGAAAGGGAAGATGAAATGGAGGGAAACTCAAGAAATAAAGAAAGAGTGGGATTTTGATGCAGATCCTTACGGAGAATAATAACAGTAATACATAATATTATATTCATAAAGCAATAGAAAGTATACTAAGAACTAAGATAACATGAGAATAGAGAAAGGAGATTTTGCCAGTAGAGATGACTACATGTAGTGATACAGAGCATAAGCAAGCGGGGACTGGAATTTACTGGAAGAAGTTGGGAAAGGAATCAAGGTATTAGGAAGAAATACTTATACAGAAGGAAAGGTAATAGAATGGGAACAGGGTAAGAAGACATATAGATTGCAGGCTTCCTTATCAGTGACTCATATCAGAGTATAGACAAAGACAGGGAAATCCTGAATGAAAGGCCTACACTGATTGAGTTTTTAAATGAATTTAGAATAGCAACTACTGTTAAAAAGGGATAATTAGTAGGACATATAAAATATTGCAAATAACTATAAGAATTGATCAGAAAAGGTCAGAAAAGATTGGGAAGAGAGATATGCAATTCATAAAGAAATAATGGTATGACATATGTAAGGCTCTCAAATATGCAACAAAATCTAAAAGATTTAGGATTTTTGTCTAGAGTTGTTTGCATAGCTAATTTTATACCCCAAGCAAACTCCAAACATTTTTCCTCAGGTAGATGGCAAATGGAGGTGTAATGGGTAAGAAAGAGGTACCTGGGAGCACATGTTCTCAGAGTGCAATGAGCTGGCAGACTTTAAAAATTCCATACAGGATGCTTTGTCAGAAGTACTGGGTGAGCAAATGAGTGTAGCTAATGAAATGATTTTTTTGAGATGGGATGCTGGCTTTGAATTGCATGGACATAGCAAGGCCTTGTTAATTTTAATTCTGGTGGCTGCAAAAAAACAATTACTAGAAGATGGAAATCAAAGTCTAAACCAGCTATACTTGAAGTGTATATTGTAAGAGATAAAATAACAGGAAGTGAGATTTTTAGAAAAGTGTAGGAGTAAATTACTTAGAAAAAATGGAAATTATAGAAACAATACGTGCAGAAAAATGTTTTGGAGCAGGAATGAGGTTTAAGTGAAGGCAGGAATTGAATAAGTTATGTAATGTTGCTTTGATTATATGGTATAGACCAAAATATGTGATGTATAGTGTTTGTAAATGTGAACTTGTTAATATGGTTTGATTAATTTTATATAAATGTAAGTTTGCATATGTCACAAGTGATAATTCAGTAAAGGTGTCTAAAAAAGAGAGGGGAATAGGTAGCATAATGTAAAATACACCTTTATCCTCCAAGATGTGGTCTCTCAAATAAACTTGTTTGAGTCTAATAAAGAGAATAGAAGTGTGACAGGCTGTGTGATACTTGCAGTTGATATATCTAGTAAAACTTGCAGTACATTAAATGTGAAAAATGTAAAATATTTAGCTGTTCTATTTTTTAGTAGAGATGTAACACTCCTTGAAAAGTCAAACTGCTTTTTGGACTTTTTTTGCAGAATTTAATTATTTTCTGAAGCTATGTTACCTTTTGGACTACATTTTATACAGAGCTGTGTGACTCTGCATTTTGAATACTAAACCAAATAGGAAATAGAGAATCTTGGTCTGTTTTAAGTTGAGATTGCAGCTGCTGAGGGGTTATTCTTTCTGGAGCATGTACAGAGGACCTTTGTTAAGATTATTTCTGAAATTTATTGCCAGTGGCTTTTCTACAAATATAAATACTTCTGAAAAATAGAGAGTGATTTCAGTAAATATTTGTCCAGTGCTGGTAACAGGATGGAAGATCTGAAATTTTTTCTAACTGCAACCATTCTGTTAAAATCCATTGATTTGCATTTCCTTGTACAAATATTTATTTGTGATAGATTTATGTTTGCATTGCATAAGTTTATTTATTTCAAGTAAAGGATATTATTTAATTTTAAAAGTTTGTGTTTAGTGGTATATTTATTTTTATATAAGGGTAATCAATGAAATTGGTGATTATTCACTGTTGGCTTCTTCTTTTCTAAAATGACTGCTTTATCTGTAGCTACCAAATGAGTATGTTATATTTTTTGCTTATTTTGAGACTGAACCGTAATTGGTTTAATTTTGTGCTAGACTAATCTAGCTAATGGCATTGCATTAAGGGCATTGGCACTAGAAATATATCATTAGCTTGTTCTGGGAAACATTTTGTGTGTATAGGTATATGTAAAATTATCTTAGCTGTGTGTCAGTTACTGTTGGTACAATAGCACTGGAAGACACTTTCTAACTCTGCAGCTGCTCAGTGTAAAGGCCATTTCTGTGAGGCAAGTGTTGGTCATAACCCATGGGTATAGTACACAAGTACACATTTACCAAATGATCTTAAGGCCAACATCCTTGCACATATTAACAGGAAGTAGAGAGGCAAATCAAGAGACCACAGCCCCTTTTAGTCATATATTAATGGGTTACATTGGGTAGGATTTAAAGCCTCCACCCTGGTATGGATATTATGGAAATTGATTTGGCTTCTGCAGTCTTTAGCAGCCCCTGGCTTAATAAAGTAGGTAACTGAGTGTCAGATACAAGTACTTAACCAATCTCCCATCAGCCATTGCAATCCAGTGTAACCATGCTAATCTAGTTTGTAATACCCACAGGAAACCTATGCATTATTTTCCTTATTTGTGTAAATAAAAGCAATTGTTAATCACTCTGCACAGGTACTGGTGACACTTGTAATCTAAGTACAGTACAAAGCAAATAAGTATAAATTGCGGAACATCCTAATCTGAAGCACTGACAGTCACTACAGATTTTAAAAGTAATCTGGAAGAGAGAGAAATGTGAGGGCAATGGAGCATGTAATTACTCGGAGTAGAGATATAAATGGAAAGGTGATTGAAGTTTAATCACTTAAGGACAGTGCCTTCACAATATGACGTTGTAGTGATCATTGGTAGGAAAAACAAGATGGGAGGCACTTTTAAAGTAAAAGTAACATAAGAGGTAGACAACTCAAAATCCACTGGACTGACACAGTGTTACATCCTGCAACTGTTTCAAGAAGCCTGAAATGTTTTTTTGTATCTTTAAATACAAAGATTAGTTTCCAGCTTTTACCACAAGCCGCATACTTTTCTTGAACTCACAAAAAGAAACACACAGCATACTTTCTGTCCTGAATCAGAAGTCAATTAAAAATATGTAGATAAAATAGCACTGCAGTCAGCCAAAAAATGTGTAATTGTAGCTCTTTCTGCAGTTTAGAAGCTATTAACATCCATGGGTGTCAATAAAAAGCACAAGGGTTGCTTCCTGACCTAAACTAGAACTTTTAAAATTGAAAAAAATCTCTAAATGAAATAATTTTGTAATCAAACAGTACAGACTTGACTAGTTTATAGATTCTCCCATAATTCAAAAATTGTTTATCTTCTCTGGCCTTCAGAAAGGCATCTATCTCTACAGAACCAGTCAACACTTCTAAAGGGATGTCTTTTACCTCGTTGAATATAACATCTGAATAGCTAAAAACAGATTCTTTGAAATATGTTTGGAAAACCCACATATTTTTTGCAGGGTAACTGAACTCAGCAAGAAATATGTCTGTACACCAGCCTGAAATAGATGAAAATACTATACAGAGCCTTTGCATCATTTCATGGCTGCTTCCTCATGCTTCACCTTCAAATCAATACCAACAAGTGAGGGGACACCAAATCTTACTGACTTTGCAAAGAGACACATTTGCTGTGGCACTGACCCATTCAGTATAGTCTACAGCTTGCAGCAGTATATACATAGATGCATGCATGCATATATACATACATTTAATGAACAGGTAATAATACCCGTTTAGCCTGCCAATATACCAAACAGTTATTCCCATAATAAGTGTCCATATCGTTCTTAAAAATATCTAAACTAGTGCTTGCTTTCTGTAATTTTGTAGTCTGTTCCATGGTTCAGCTTCTCTCTCTCAGAAAACCAATCAGTACATCTCTCATTCCTATATAATCTTCTACGTAGGTTGTCTGAAGATTCTCTACAACTTTTTGATAAACACAAACATTCCCTGAGGTAGTTGTCTCTAAATGTCCTATGCGCCTGAATAAGGTATCTTCTTAAAATCTGTATGAGCCACTATACAAATTCAGATATTTCAGTCTTTCATAATAAGTTAATTTTTCACAACCATGGATGACATTTTTATATTTCCACTGTGCTCTTTCCAGTTTCCTCATGCATGTTTTACTGTAAGGTTTCCATATTATTACTGGTTTGGATATAATGTAAGTTACAAATAATGATTTAATAATTTCTGATTTCCTAGACTTTTTACATCTTTTTGCACAACCTAAAGTTCTTTAACTATCATTAACCAATTGGCTGATACTTTCAGAAAAGCACAAAACTGGATCTATCCAGTTTCTTAAGTCAATCAGTTTCAGCCACTATGTGCTGTATTAACTATCCACCCTTCAATTTATGTCTACCCAATCTCATATGCTTAGTTTTGATTTATCAGTATATTCTTCTTCTGAGCCTAAATGGTTTAGTCTGTAACACATCTGATCAGTTTACCCATTTCAAGTCATCTGCATACAGGCTGTAGAACACTTCAGATGAAAAAGATAGATCTGAAAGATACAATCTAAACAAGTATGGGCCTAGGACAGAGCCATATGGGACATCCTGACTGTAACCAAGAGTTTTTCTTATCCAGTTGCTGTATGATACATGCCATTTCCCATTTTTAAGTAATGCTGCTATCCGTCTAATCAAGATACCACAAATACATCAGTACCTAGTTCTAATTTATTGATGTTTTGTGTATGACCCTTTCAAAGGCTGAAGTTAGAGTTATATAAATTACATCACAGTACAATTTTTCATTTATAGCTGTTACATTGTTACAGAACATTGTATTGTAGATTTTTATAGATCTATTTTCAACAAGTTTTCATACTTAAATATGGTCCCAAGTCCAAATTTTTCCAGTTCTAAGAAGAATTTATCCAAAATAACATTGTTCATTATTTTTCCACAATAAGAAAATAACTTAGGGGTCTGTCTGACTATGTTTGCCCTGTTCCCCTTTCCCATAAAGGCAGACTTAACAAGTGTACTCTCCAGTCTTGAGGAATCTCCCAATACCTAAATGGCCTAGTGAATAACAGATATGATGACATTGTCACTTCATGAACTACATCTACTTCTACAGAATCAACTCTGAGGCTCAATCAGCAGTCAGACGTCTCAGCAGGCAGACAACGTTGGCTCAGGAATGGAAACTGGATCCAAAGAAGTTTCAGAGCATTGTAGAAATAAAAAAAAAACATATTAGATGTGGTCATGCTTGTAACACATATCAACAATCAGCTCCAGTTTTGCTCTTTGATTCCTCATGAGTCTGTTTGGAAAACAGACGTGTTCTCATTCATAATGACTCAAACCTTAAATTATGATTTCCTCCATTCCTTCTGAATTAGAAAGTTCATCTCAAAGTGGATCAAAACAAAGCTAGCATTTTTTTTTAGCCTTTTCTTGGCTAAAGTTAAGAATGTTTGTCTCTTTATGAAACTATCCACTCTTCCTCCATGGTCTTTACATCCACACAGAATATTGATAATTCAGTCTTGGTGAAAAATAACTCAACCCAGTCACAAAACACTTAATCCCTCAGTTTGGAAAATACAATTTTAATTCTCAATAGTGATTTTTTATTCAAACAAGATGATACATATTTTAATGGAAGCCAGGAAACAATGCAATGAAATCTTACCTATACAAATGTAAATATTTGTTTGATGGACTGGCACAGATGGATTAGATCTATTATATTGCCCGTTTCAAGACTCTTAATCTTCCTTAACCACCTAATTTACTCAAATTTTATATTTCCCTCCATCAAAGTGAATGTGTCAGCAATATCTGTCTGTGTAACAACTTTTCTACAGACAGTAGTAAACATATTTATTAAAGCCATGTTGCTATGACTTCATGGAGAGAGATTTCAGAATTATTAATCCTGTTGTGTAAGTTACTTTATATAGCTTTTCATAACAAAAGTATGTCTTTAAATAATAATCCCTCATTTATGTCCAAATCTTTCTCAGCAGTCTCACAAATATTTCAGTCAAATCCAAGACTTCTAACTGAACTATTAAAATGAAGAGGTCTTTAGAATGTTGCCTCATTCATGGCAAATTCTGGTAGTATTAAGTCCTAGTTAAAAAAAAATGCCCTCAAAAGTTTTCTTGAACCTTCTGCTCTCAAGGGAGAAGAGTCCCAGCTTTCTAATCTTTGGTTAAACCCCTTCCTTTCCACCCAACACACTTTTTGGGTGGTTTTCCTTTGGATTGTTTCTAGAATTGTGATGTCCTCTCTCTCGCTCTCTCTGTAAGATGACCAGAAGCGCACATAGTAAGTATTCAAGGTGTAAGACTGATCACTTCGCAATGGAGGGGAAGCATTACTTATTTGCTTCTGCCTACTGTTGGTCCCTTCATATGGGTATCTACTGTTGGTTCATTGTGTTGTGTGTGTTCCTTATTTTACATTTTGAGAAGAGCTGTGATGCTTACAGGAATGTAGCTCAAAGTAGACATCATTATTCTAATTCACCACAGAAACTTGTCATTGATTAAACTGCATGAATACCATTAAGGTATGTCAAAGTGCAAAGGGAGAGGTAAAGACAAGGTACTGTAGAGAAATGTCCATATAAATTGAACAAAATGACAGAATAGTGTGGTTTGTGTGGCATATTCAGAAATCAAACTCGAAAAGGAATTAATTCTACATGAACTTCTGACATTGCCGTGGATAAGGTAGGTGTTGGTTTATTTCAGCATAACTTCAAGTTTGTACTCTGTGTTGATAACTGTTTGACATGTCAGGAAATAATTCATATTAAGGGCAGCCTCGTAGATATTATGATCAATGTACATAAGACAGTTTCAGCCAGATATGGTGTACTGTGAAAATTTTATTTGATATTGGTCCTTAATTCACCTTTGATTAATTTAAATAATTTGTTAGACTGCGGGTTTGAATGTATTTCATCTTGTCTAATATATCCAGAAAAAAATAACCAAGTTGAATGCATGATCTAAACAGTCAAAAACATTCTACAAGAAATATGATTCTACCCATCAGAATGTTACCTTATCTCTACTAGAATACACGGTTAAATGGCCTGGACTGTCACCAGCACAGCTGATGAGAAGAAGGCATAAGACAACATTTCCTACATTACTCACTTTGTTAGTATCTGTGAGTAAACAATCAGCATGAGAACTTCTTTAAAGAACATGAAACTAAAACAGCTCTATGAAAATCTGATAAAGAACCTTTTAATTTTATAAGAGGGAGACAGTAAGGATGATTAGACCAGAAATTTGGAAATAAATCACAGATTTAAGCCACTGTAGTTATTCATCATGAGTACCGAAGATAACATGTAGTACAAGGGGATGCAGAAAGAACAGAAGATGCTTGTTGAAGACGACAGAAGAGGAACCATAGAACTTGTCAAATGTTCAAGACTGGGAATTGCCAGAGCTTCTAGTGAAGCATCCCCTTACTTCATCATTTCCTATGTCTCCTTTTGCAGCTGAGACTTATCAGGAAATGATGTTAACTCATTGAAGGCCTATTGCAATCTTTTGTTAGTAATGCTGCTACAGGGGTGGTAACGGACGAAAACAAGACAATATGGAGAAGTATCACAAATAATTACTATATTCACTATGGTGGACTGGTGAAGAAGTCTCAAGTTTTGGAACTGTAAATAAAGCATAAATGGGTTCAATACAGCAATTTATTTATTTCACAGAAACTGTATTATAGCTCCACTACTTTTAGTCACAGAGTTAATGTTTTAAGTGCAATATATTAATGTGAATGCATGTATATTTTTATAAATGGGGCATTTCTTATTCTGATAAAAGTGGGATATCACATTCTGCCTATATGATGTACACAGAACAAGCAGTCTGCAATGTGAGTCGTGACATTCAGCCTGCAGTAAAGGCTTATGGTTTAAGCATTTCTGTAAGAGTGATCAAGATTTCATTGCTTCTTTGTGTCATCCAGAACTGTTAGACGTCTTCATTTATTGCAGATATGACGTGTGCTTTTACCCAGTGCTTGTCTTTTTTCCCTGCAAGTCTCATCTCATGAACTTCTCAGTAGCAAAATAGCAAAGTACATATTCTTGGCAAATAAGCTAAAAAGCACATCTGCTATATCCCTATGCTAGATCACTTGAAGCTCCTTGGCAGGCAGCAAAACTGCAGGTAACAGTTCTCAAAGGCTTTTGTTACACAGGAGGTGTTTTCCACTGCAGGCATTTTCAGGATCTTTGCTGTTGAGTTTCAAAATATTGCATCATAGACTAAGAAGGTTGGTTCCAAGATTCTGGAGAAGTTTTTTTTATCCAAAACAGATATGGTCCTTCTTCCTGACTGATATAAAATAGATGGTGAGCTCTGCAACCTCAAGGAATTCAAGAAGGATATTAAGACCCTTAAATCAAGCAAAGTTGCAGGACAGGAAGATGTATTGTCTGAAATCTATAAGCATGTCCTTCTGACTTATGATGGATGATCAGTATCAGTGGTAGACATGATTTCCAAATCTGGCAGCAGTGTAACTGAATTATATGGATATCCCCCATTTATATTTTAAATTCAGTTTATTAAGTCTATGTGATCCTTTGACATGGGGGGGGGGGTTAGGAATTTTGTGGACAGACAGATATTAGCCTGGCCCCATACCAAAATCGATTTATCCCCAGGAGGTGTGCATTGAGCCTTAAGCCTTTTTGAGAATGCACTAATAAATCTAAAAAGTAATTCACATTATTGTAGGCACAAGAAGCGACAAGCAGGAATCAAATTTTGACTGTTTAATCTAAATCCGTACTTCACAACAAAGTAAATAAACAATTGAGCTTAACAGCTTTTGCCCTTCTCAATGCATAGGACTTCTTCAGAAAAAGCTTACAGTCTTGGTCTCCACTTCAACAGGTATTTATTTCCAACAGTTCAACAGAAAACAGTCCTTTAGGTCTTAACATACAGGACACATTCTGCATCCCTCTTCGCTTCAGGGATATCATTTCTTAACTCTGTCTTGCACGGATCCCTTTTGCCTGACCTGTATGTTAAGTGCAAGGATACAGTACATAAATAGCTTTATGACAATAAACCTTGATCATCTAATTTAAACTATCAAAATCTCACTAATATTTATTTCCAGTGGGGCTTTCCTGAAGAACAGAAATGGGTTATATGATGTTGGCGGTGAAGATAAGTGAAACTACAGAAGAAATTGCAAAATCCACACAACAGCAGTGCATAACACCTCAGTCTACCTGATTAACTTTCTAGCAGATACAAACAAGAACTTGAACTTCAGATGACTTGTACCAAGTAAGTAATTTTCATTTTAATTACAGTGGAAATTATTCAGTGGCCATAAAGATAAACTTCTAAAAGTCAGATGTAAATTACTGGCAAGAGTGAGCCCACCCACAATCATGGT
Source organism: Protopterus annectens (assembly GCF_019279795.1). Taxonomy (NCBI): domain Eukaryota; kingdom Metazoa; phylum Chordata; order Ceratodontiformes; family Protopteridae; genus Protopterus; species Protopterus annectens. Next base: position 148,208,604 of record NC_056737.1, read on the forward strand.
CAAAAAGGGTCCCAGGCAGGGTAATGTATCAGCCCTTGCCCCCACAGCTATTCTAGTGTTCAGTTGCTTGTTTGTCTCTCCCCAATTACCATAAACAGTGTCCAAAAACCTCTCAATCTGCATACTATTTTCTTTGATTTTACAGTGATTACAGAAATTTGATTTAAAACATTTATTTCAGATTTAATAGCACAAACACTGATGGAAACATTAAAAATAGAATTGTCATGAGAAGCAGTAAACATCTTTTCCCTTGAAACTCACATTTAGTGAAAATGCATCTGGCATCCAATTACGAGAAACAAGGTAAAGTCCAGTGATCAGTGACGCTAGGCAGGTAATAGTAAGAAGCAAACTTGTTTATTTAAAATACACAAAGCTTTCGGGCCAACACCCTTCCTCAGTGTGTTACATAACAAAATACTATTCACTTACATTTAAACTAAAACCTTCATGGCACAGTCCAATCAGAAGATGGCAATAATTAACTGTATATTCATATTTAAAGACATAATACACATTTTAAAACATGAAATATTTTCTGTCTAAACCAAATCATCTTACATTCTAAAATTATAAAAAGTATAAAAATATATAAAATATTAAAGTGCATAAGTTAGTAATTTACAATAGTTCAACAGCATTTGTCTTTTCTTTAGTATAGGTTTCAACATCACTGCTGCATTAATACCAGGTAAAGAGTCTGCTTGCAGTCTCTCTATCCATTCATACTCTAAAGTCTCTAGTCTGTTATTTAGATCACCTCCTCTTATGCTCCTATATACACAAATCATATAACTCTAAATTTAAATTCATGGTCTCTTCTCTTTTTCATCCATGTGTTTTGCAAGTGCATTGGTTTTAACATTTCTGCATATTTCAGATTTATGTTCTGTTATACGATCCTTAAGTCTTCATGGGCACTTACCTATGTAGAAGGATGGACACTTTGTACAGGTCTCTTCCCTTTTCATCCATGTGTTTTCGAATGTATTGGTTTTAACACTTCTGCTTATTTCAGATTTGTGTCCTGTTATGTAATCCTTAAGTCTTTGTGTGCACTTACCTGCATAGAAGAAAGGATACTTTGTACAGGTAGCTAGGTACACCACATCAGAAGTAGAGCAAGTATATTTTACATTTGCCTAGCATTTCTGATCACTGGACTTTTTTGTGAATATTTTGTGTCTGGAGTGACAGTTAACCTCAGAGCTGGTCCTAGCTGTTTTTTCCTTATCCAATTACAAGAGACATGCTGAGATTCATACTTAAATATCATTCAGCAAAATATTAATTAACATATATGTGAAGGGTTCAGAAATTCAAAAGGCAAATGTGTAATGCATTTTCTAACAGCTCATAAAAGCTCACTGAACACAGGTATCCCTTTTCATCAGCAGCCCAAGAGAAGTGTCCAGTGAAGTAACTTGGTAGAATCACATAAAAGACAAATGAAGGCCGAGGGAATCAGATCACATACTAGAGGATGTATCCCTTTAGTAGTTCATAGCTGTACTCATCTGCACAAAGTGCTAGACAAACTGTTGTAGACACTGCATTTCACACCTGTCTGCCTGCAAAAAAACAAGCTAAATAAAACATATTCATAGTTAAAATATTAACATTAAACTCATAGACTTTATATTCTCAAATGTATTCACTGCTAAACATTCAACAGAACAAGGAAACCAAGGATAACATCCAAAGAACTTGGTTTATATGGTGATACTCCTGTTTACTATACCCATTTGCCTTCCTTTATACCTTAACTACTATGGTTCATGAGTAGTTACTAGGTTTGTAGCTTGGGGGACCATTGAGGAGCCTAGCCAAATTTTCAGTTGCCCCAAAGCTCTGTTTGGTTAAGTGACTTGTTCAAGGACAGTGCAGGACATAAATATGAGGCAAAATCAGATAGATTCTGCAAAACTAGAAACAGAAATAAGAGGAGACTGTTTTAAAACACTTAAAAAATGTAAACTGAAGGAGATCTGGCAGTTGGTGTGGCGAAGTAAGATGTTGCCTCTCTTAGCTAAGGTCCTGAGTTTGACATTGTATATCCCCTAAGTGCGGCATTTCACACACACCATACCTAGAAATCTGTACAAAGCCAACAATAATGGCGGGACAAAGGTCCAAAAATAGGAACAAATTTTAAGTATTGCACTTTTAGGTTTAGAAAGTTGCTAAAATAAAATGTTTCATGTTAGCATGAATTTTCTGAAGGATATGAATTCTGATACTGAAATGACTGTCATTATTTAATGTATTCAGTCTTCAATGATTTGCCAGAAAACCACAAGTTTTAAGGAACAATATGAGGCAAAAATCTAGACAGTTGAGAGGTATGACACACACACATACACACCTCTGAACTGATTCACTTACCTTGAAAGCTGTACATCTATGCACACACACACACTGGTTAACCTTTCAGTCTGCTGACTGTGCTTACAAAAACAATCAGTTGCTTTACTAACCTTGAGAGCTGCAAGTCTGTGTGTATACACACTGATGATTCATTAACCTATACTCACAAAAATTATTGCTAGCCATCACGCACAATGAATTTAAATCTCATGCTTTGTTATGTAGGTATTCTGCTCTGTGACATGTATATGTTTCCTGCATGCACATCATGCAGAGCAGACGACCTGCTTATCTTTTAAAGTAAAAAATTGACTTTTTCAAGTTAAAATGGACCACAGAGTTAAAACAGTCCTATTGCATGACCACCCCCAGCTATCCCAGGCCCTAGGCAACTGCCTAGGTCACCTAGTGGTGAATCTGCCTCTGAGCACATTATATATTAAATCATACTAGCCATTATATTAACTTATTAAGTGGTAAGCTACATGAAAGATTTATTTATTTATTTAGTTATCTGTTAATGTATGCTTACCAGGAAAGCCTGATTGGGTCTCAAGAGCCCATGTTTAGTGGTGGGCTGGGCAGAAAACCTCCAGTTTACACAGTTAAGTTACAAAACATTGTAACAGGATACATAATTGATGATTTCTCATGTTGTAGACATCTAGGCAAGATACATAATCCATTTACAGTGTTTTAGACAGAGATAAAAATACAAATATTAGAATAATAATAAGAAAAGGATAAAACAGAATTTACAATTTTTGTTTCAGGCATAGTATTTACAATTTTTGCCAGGTAAACTGAATTATCTAAGGCAGTAACAGCAGTGTTTGGAGTTGATAAATACAGAGCAAGGAGAGGTAGAGAGGGTAGGAGACATTCAACAAAGAGAGGTTAGTGAAGACAGTTAATCATAGATGTGATAAGGAACGATACATTTCAGCCAGTTGTGGAGCATGAACAGAACCAAGAGTAGGAGTGGTCTTTTAGAAGGTGTTTGAAGGAACGATGACTGTTAGCTAATCTAAGTGCTATGTGGAAGAGAATTCCACTTTTGGTGACTGAGCAAGAGAACAGGCAGTTTCCAGCTGATTTTTGAGGTTTACAGATGTTGAGAATAAGTAGGGAAAATAGTGTTTAATTCTGGGCAGTCCAGGGGCTTATGCATCATATTGTGGGCTGTAGCAAGTTGCACAAAGTTAAGGTGCTGGGATAATGTGTGCCAGTCCAAGATTTTAAGAGCTTTGTAATGATGTGTGCAATATTGTTTGTTGGTGGTAAATTTAGCCACTTTGTTATAGCTTAATTTAACTTTGGCTTTAAGAGAGGCCTGCAGGTTGGTAAGGATAGGGGCACTATATAAGAGAGAGAGAGACAATGAGATAACTTGTTGCTAGGGTGGCTTTTGTAGCGTTAGTAGGAAAATATTTGTGTCTATACAACATGCCCATTTTAATGAGTTTTTCTTTTTGCATTATTTTGCACGTGGAGTTCAAAATTAAGGTTGTTGTCAACTGTCACTCCAAGCAGTTTTGTTTGGGAAACTGCTTCTATCGCTGCACTGATCAGTGAGATTTTAAAGATGGATTTGTCATTCTGCTGTGATTTAATGAGAAATAAGACTAGTTTAATGTTTTAAGGTTAAGGAGTAGATTGAGGTGAAGGCTTCTTGTGTGATTTGAAGAGGATGCAGCAAGTTGTTTGATGAACATGTTAGTGTCAAGCCATCAGCATATTGTATAAGTGATGCTTGCCTAGCAGAGGTGTGAAGGTCATTAATGAAACTGGTAAAGAAAAGGGTGCCAGGAATTGAACCTTGTTGTACACCTGTGTTTTACCCATACACGTGTTAACAAGGATTCTGTGATGGGGAACTAAGGAGTCTGAGTCACCCCTGAATTGTTTTGAGTGGAGAATTTAACTTCAATAAAGGTGCTGTTCTTATTTGTTTGTTAAAGACATGAGAGTGCCAAGAATGCTATAGTGGAATTATCCCTTGAATTATCTTGCGTGGAGGATTTTACTTCAGTAAAGGCATTATTCTTATTTTGTCAATTCAAAATTTCCCTCTAGCCTCAAGGAGAGCAAAACAAGAGACACCATGAGAAAATTTGATACTGACCATCCAGCTATCTAGGTTCACCTTGGAGGTTGCAAGGATGCTTCTGTGCTTGACATCTAGTGGGAAGTTTGTTATAGAGGTTAGGGATATGTTGGGATGCGAATCTGTGAAGCCAACATATCTTATTTATCTGCTGGTGAAGATTTAGTTCCTTTAACCGAGTATCTGATGTACCATTAGTTCTGTGAAGGAAGATAAGATCAAATAGAGTTGGATGTTTCATGGCACGAAAGGCTAGACAGAGATTTTCATGGAGGAGTGACTGAATATAGAGAAAGGTCTGCCAAGCTTTCTTGATAACTAAGATTTTTAAGACCATTAATCTTTTTAGTTATGAAACTCTGAGGTCTCAAGTTCTGTGATATGTTTAGAAAAATACATGTCAGTAGGTGCATTATATTCAGTAATGGATCTGATAAGATATGAGTAAAGAGGACTTAAAACTTCTTTGGATCTAGTGGAGATTTCTTTGGAAATTGGATGGGCTAGATACAAGGCTTTCTGAACTCCTGTGGAGACAATATGATCAAATGATAATTGCTTATCAACAAGAGTACCCAAATCCCTTACAACAGTGTCTGATTGGAGTGATGCATCTCCTATACGTTAGGTGAAACCGTTTTGTTTACTAAAATGAGCTATGCTACATTTTTTCTTTACATTTCATTTGAGACCATTGTCCTTGCACCAGCTCATGTTACGTAATATACTACTTTTACTTGGCAGGAGTAAAACAGTGGGGATGTGTTTATTGGGAGGAATTCAGATGTATGCCTGACCCCATATAATCTTATTTACTGTATGTTTAAACCTATTTTCTGCAAATTAACTGAATTTCACTGTTACTGTGTTTTGTACTCATTTTGATTCTACAAAGAAAATTGTTACGATTTCCTAGTGTGCTAAAGCTGGTTCAGCAGACAGAGACAAAGCAGGGACAAGGTCCTCACATGAAATGCTCTTCCAGAGTGCATCTGTTCTCTTCAGATGCACATCCATGTAAATGATCGCTTCAGCTTTTTTATGCACCAGTTTTTGGCCTTCTATTTGTCAGTACTGTGTATAGTGGCATACAGTGCTCTCCTGTTTTCCACCACTCTATTTCACTGTACATTATATTATAGGTAATATCTGGTGCTACATGTGTCTGTTCTTGCCACTTCAGATATATCTGATAGTTCAGGATATTTGTTTAGCTTACTTAAAGTGACATGAGGTTGGAAGATGTTACTGCAAGCTAAGGAGTTGATAAAGCTTCCCCAGCAGTACATTTTAGTTCTGTTTCTGTTTCACGTGTTTTGTCATGTTGTACATATTATGACATGTTATACCTGTGCTATGTCTATGAGCCTCACAGCCTGTTTTGCTATACAGTCTTAGCCCAAGGCAGTGGCCATGGGAACTGTGGACCTTGTTCAAAAAAGGTGTTCAGTAGGTGAGATTAGCCAGAATCAAACACATGAGAGTCACTTTTTGGCATCCAAAAATATATGCTTATCATGTGCATGGAGCTCCAGATGACCTCTTATTTTTACAAATGAGGTCTGTAGGATTAATGCATTAAGCTGTTTCCACCTGTGTTTGTCTGTGCTCGTTGATGGTCATGCTATGTACCACTTGGATGCAGCTTGTTTTTTTTTTTTTTGAAGGCTTTTGGTACTTAAAGTCTATACACAATCATGCTACTTTATTGGATTCATGTCTTCTGTTCTGTACCTCCCTAACAGATTCAGGTCATTTATTTGATATACTTTCTATTTTGATCAGCATTATTTAATTCTGCGATTAATTCTGCTCAAAGAATACTATAACTGCAATTTCTTTTGTCTGAATGAATGAATGTCTTTGTTTTGTTTCCAGATACTATCTTCATAAAACGGTATCAGTTGTCTATGTGTGGTGGTGTGTGACTTTACTTTAAATGAGTCCTTTAACTTTTTTCCCCTCTATTCTTGCCAGGCATAGGAGGTAGTAAAGAAGATCCCTTCTGCTCATGCTCAACGAGTCAGAAAGATTCTGAACTGCAGACTGATGGGTTTTCCATAATTTTCCTGATATTTCAGGAGTGAACCTTGCACTTGGTAAGTACAATGCTGGAACAAAATAGTCTTGCATTCCATACATTTATTTATTTAACTATTCTTTGATTTTTTTTTACCTTTTGTCAGGAGACTGATAATTTAAATATTGCTTGTAGAAAAAGAGTTTGGTGTGAGACAGACATTAAAATAAGAGTGATCAGTAGGAGAAAAGACACAATCTGCCTTTTCAAGAATGTAAATCATCACTAATCTAATTTAAACCGCCCTGGCCAGTTTTCTAAAACTGCTTTTTTCCTATAAGTGCAAAATATTGCTAAAGTTTTTTTTTTTTTTAATTAGGTGGAAATTTCCATGCGCATTTATGTTGAAGTTAACTTACTTTTGAAAGACATAGGATTTAATTGTTGCTTATCTAATAATTTATAATCTCAGCCATGTGAAATCTATATTGCATTTTTTTTCTATTGGGACTTGAACACATCTGCAAGAACCGGAACTTAATCTGCAAATATCAGGACAGTTCATTTATTTAGCCTATTTACTGGTTCTTCTGGTATCCAAAGCATGCCGTGTCCGTATCCTGCTGACATTGTTAGTTTCTATAAGGAAACTTGGATTATCCTTTTTCTGGTTGTTTTATTAGATACCCTGTAGCTTGTGAGGGAGGCCCAGTAATTTCTGTGTCTGAAAAATATTATTTGTGTCTTTAATTTTGAATAGAATATGCAATAACCTGATGGCCTATATCTTGGAAAACATCTGCAGCAACTATTGGGGGGGGGGTATGTTAATTTCAGTTACCATCATGTGCATGTACATAGGTATGCATAGCACCACAATGGCCAGGACTAAGGATATGGCATTGGCATTCCTAAACAGCACATAGAAGGAAGTTCACACATGCATAGGGAGCTCATAGGTTGTGACACTGATGCTTCTGTTGGTTTCCATGAGTGGCTTATGGACCCAGTAGAAATGCTCTGTTTGATTAAATGTCAATGGGGGCACAGACTACCTCCATGACTGCCTGGATGACAGCTCAGTTGTTTGGCTGTCACCTTTGTCCTGGGGAAGGCTTGAAAGTTGGCAGGCATAGAGAAAAATATATGGAAAGAAAAGAGATCAGCATGGAGTGTGAAAATGAGATAATGATATAAGGACTTAGAGTTGTACAGCAGAGCTCCACATGGGGGTTGTAAAGACATTAGGAGTCATATGTCAGAAATAATTGGAAGAGGTAAATAACAGACTGAGGAGAATCAGAAGCACTTATTACTCATCTCAGCCATAAACACTTTCTAGCACCTTCTCTGCATGTCTCCAAGAGTAGTATTTTTAGTTGCTCTGGATGTTATGTATGGCACTGCTAATCACAGCTGTAACACAGGGTTAAAATGAATAGCATTGGTGGAAGCATAACATTCAGCAGTATGATTTTTGTTTTAAAAGCAGAGTAAAAAATAGAAATTGATATGTATAATAGATGTATTGTTTTTCCCATCTGAATTTACTGTGGTTTATGTATTTATTGTCCTTAACTATGAATACTGGCTCATATTAAACACACCAATGATGCAGTGCTGTGAAGTGAAAGTGTTAAGAAATACTATAGGGATCAATGACTATTGGTAATGGACATAGACAGAAATGAAAATAGATAGCAGGAATCAGAAAAGAGAATGAAGACAACAAAATGCAAAGATAATATAAAGCAAGTAGAACAGAAAAGTGTGTGTGAAATGAAGGCTGTGAAGTTCAGACAGAAAGAGGAAGATGGGCGCTGAATAAAACAGTAAGAAATTGGCTAGTGGTATTTTTGTTATTAATTTGTTATCCTGATAGGAGTACAGAGCTCTATGGCCCTTCTTATTCATGACACAGGATATAGATGAAGTAGTGCATATAGTGAATGTTTAATTTGTTGATAAAAATTAGAATGACATTTATTATCACTATTCCTAATGCTGTCAATAAGAAATGAGTCGCTATAATAGGTTACAGTTTTTATAATGACATTTTTATCCCCCCCCACCAATTGCATACCTTACAGATGACCATCTGTTGCTTTTTGCTCCTACTACTACTAACTTTTGTGCCTGGTTTTAACCCCCCCCCCTTCAAAAAAAGCTGGGATGCCGTGGCAGTGGGTGGGATAGGAAAGTGACAAGGAAATGTAGAGTAGAGACTCTAGCAGCATCATATACACCACTGGGTATGCAGGTAATGTTCTAGGTGCAGTAACTGGTCGGAGCTGCTCACGCTACTCATATAAACACATGTAGCATCAGCCAGCTCCATCCCTACCCTGGAATGCGGAAGTTAACGGACATCTGTCTTGTTATCATAGCATGCACATGTCCCATCATCAGGGAAGTTCTAAATCATAGACATGGTGAGCCAAAAAAAAAATGCCACTCATTCCCTCCCCACCTGCCCCAGCTCCTCCAGCAACTCAGCCGTTAATCAGTCTCTGGTTGTCTGGGTAACAGTCAGGGCTGCATCTCTTTGTGCCATAGATTAAGGTTGCATACAGTTTTTATGTTTCATGAATAAAACAGAAATAACTGACACAAAGTTCTCAGATAATAGGTGCTGCACAGATTGTAGAGAGCTATGTATCAACAGGGAATGCGTATGCCACATGAGAGCATGGAAAGGAGCTACTGCTCATTTATGAATTTTATGTAATGCTTGTGTATCTACTTTACTTTTGGGCCTGCTGGTCCTTCTCCTACTGTATCTAAAAAGAAAAACTTACTAAAAGCGAGTCTTTGCAGTCACTGTAGGCTCATTCAGTGCATCAGATGCTAGTGGGGGGATCTTGTAGTGGTCATTCGTTGTTCTTTAGCTCCTCCTCTGGTCCATTCCCTGTTCCTTTGGTGTTGCTTCTTGCACCATCACAAAATGGGGGTCAGATACATCTTCATTAGCTGTTCCATCATATGATAAGAGCATGGGAGAACCATCTTCCTTTCAGGGTTGTGTAGGGGTTCTAGGATATACCTCTTTGGACAATCCAGAAAGAGTCCTATTGCTTGGGATAAAGACCCTTCCCCCAGTCAGTCTTCTTCCATGAATACTTTCTTTAGGAAAAAGAAACAAAAGGTTAGATATTGTTCATCTAAGAATACACATAGTACAGAAGGATATGTTAGCCAGGAGTTTGCTGCAGGCAGTTGGTCCTGGAATTCAAAAATCCTCACCTGAACACTATTGTGATGCAGAGAATCCTGAAAATAGTCAGTCAGAAGAGTCTGACCCTGATAGAGACAGAGTGCCCACTCCTATGGATTAAGGCCAGGACTTTGATTCTGGAAAAAAGCACATATGCCCCATCTCCCTTAGAGGAGTTTTCTTTTCTTGAGTCTATTTCCAGAATGAATGATGTATTTTTGTGGGAACAAATGGATGTTCACCTGAAATGAGGAGATGTTATGAGTTATAAAGTGGACGTCCCACATGTTCTCATATTCCTCCTACTTTGCCAGACTTGGAGGATGTCTTTAATACTGCCTGCAGTAATCCTGATTATCAGTCTTCTCTCCCTAAAAAGACAGTTTATAGAGTTTACCAGTCTAAATAATTCTAGTTGTCCTTACCTTTAGTCTGATCCTGCAGCCATGTCTGCATCAGCATCAGTTGGTAATAAGGTTTTTGGTGAATCATAACCACTCTCCAGGGGATAAAAAAGTAAAATGTTGAACAGATTTGAGAAGATAATTTTCTCTTCAGCCACTTTGGCTTTAAGAAATCTCAATTATTAGGGTTCATATCTGGAAGTTTATGTTACACTGTGTTGAAACTTTAAAAGAATATTCTACAAATCTGCCTTGATGGGATAAATCCTTTCAAAATCCCATTATTTTTAATATCATCAGGTCTTTAATCATGACTTAAAGAGTATGCATGATTGTGCAAACACTGTATCTAGGGACACTGCTACTGTTCTAAGGAGGTATGCCTGGGTACATAGCCAAAAATTGCAGATGAAGTTAAATCTGAGAATTTAAACACTGGTTTAGATAAAGAAGTTGTGTCTGGTCCTTTTGCTACTCAGGTCCTCAAAAATATGATGAAAGGAAATTAGATCAGGGAGTTACAAAAATGTTCAGTTTCCACATTATAAATCAAATAGATCCTCTACTTCCTGCAGAAAACTATCTAAACACTCCCTGCCTACTCCTGGCAAATGAGCAGAAATGTCAGGTGCAGTTCAACATTAACAAAATGCAGGGATCTTTTCAGAAAAGGGGGCAAGGCAATCTTTTCCTGTAGAGTTATAGAGTGATGATACCTGCTGTGTCCCCCTACCTCCCTCCCCACCTTTCCTGACACTATATTTTTAACTTTATAGCATTATTCTAGTATAGTAAATGAATTTGTTTTGTTTTGTTTTTGTACCATAGTTCTATGCATTGTCTATTTTTTACCTCGATCTACTATATCTATGCATTATATTATTGTCACTGTGGAGCTTTTCTCCCCGGGCCTCCGCTGAAAATGGACATGTATCCAGTCGGACTTTCCTGGTCAACAAATGTAAAATAAAAATAAAATAAAATAAAATAAATAAAAATAAATAAATAAACTCTGTACCCGACACAACTGCAATCACATCCTAACCCTACAAATAATAGATCCAGTGTCTTTAGCCCACATGGGCTAAGGTGTTTATTTCAGATTGCTTCTGGTTCCAAAGAAATAACTTGCTTGGAGACAAGTTCAAGATCTTTTCTTTTTTAGATTCTCTGTGTTTGGGTCATACTGTACTGCCATTTGGATTATTCAGAACTCTAAGAGAATTCACAAAGAGACTAGTCTCTGGAATACCCCTTTGCAGACTTCCAGGCACTCTCATGTCTTTACACAAAATAATGCAGAAACTGCTGGATAACCGGCACTTTATTCCAAAGGTATAAAACTTCAAGTAAGCACTTCCGTCTCCAAACAATCACAATAAGAGACCTCTTCAGACTAAGGTACCCATAACCATACACACTTAAATACTAGTTCTAATCACATGATAAAACTCACATCATCAATCATATAAATAAAAACATCACCAACGTAATATACATATTAGTTAAAAATTCATAAAAATTAATTTTAACTCAAGCTACCTTTAATGTTTGAACCCTTTCCTTTTAAATACATAATAAATTCTTCTCTATTATTTAACCCAGGGGGAAAACAAGTATTTAATCTAACTTGCCAGCACTATTCAAGCCAGCCTAACTCTTCTCCTATATTCATTATATTAACAATATTTGCCAGGGATTCTAACACTAAAAACCTATAAGTTACTTTACATTTACTTCCCTTATAGTGTTTACTCATAGCATTTTTATCATCACCTATTTGGATAGCGTGTTTATGTTCATATATTCTTTTATTTAACTCTCGTGTAGTTTCTCCAACTTTTGCATTCCATACACACTATAAGATGAATCACATTCTTAGATTTAAAATTAAACATCCCTGGTATTCTCACTTTGCTGTTTTCCACTTCTAACTCACTCCCTTCAGTATATAACAAATGACACATATTACAATTATAACATTTGATCATACCACTTCTCTGTGCTTAAAACCAATTCTATCATTTCCATTAACAACCCTATAGTATTAATCGAAAACATTCTAGTCCTTAACAATTCCAACCTTACTGTCACCATCTCTTCTTCATTTGGAATCATAGTATAAAGTGACTTGACATCTAACGTCACTAATAAATCAGAATCATTCACTGTAATTTCTTCAGTTTTCTTTATAAAATCAAAGCTATCCTTTATATATGTAGAATTCGATAAAACTGCCTTTTGCAAATGTTTGTACACAAAAACTGGCAACTCTTCTGTTTTACTATTGGCACTTGCCACTATGGGTCTTAACGGGGGGTCATTTAAATTTTTGTGGATTTTAGGGATTCCATAAATCTTACTAATTTTCAGGTTTGTATTAGTCAAAGATTTCTTAGTTTTATCATCTATTCTTCCTGCCAAAGAACATTCTTCTATGCACGAATCAATCATTGCATAACCGTTTTTCACTTCTTTAATACTAATTTTCATATAAAATTTTCCATCTGATAATAATAAACTTATTTGTTTTTCATAATCTTCCCTATCTAACACCACCAAAGACCCCAAAGTTTACCAAAGAATTAATATTGAGGAAAGATCTTGGGCACAAGTGACAGCTAATGGGAGAAATAATAATTCAATGAATAATAAAGGTTATTCAAAAAACATTTTTTCCAGAAACAAACACAAAATGAACTGGAAGAAAACAAGGCAAACGTGGAGGACATAGGTACTGTAAATTTTAAAATTGTAAATTTGAGCAAATATTATTTATCTGAAGAAGAAAGTATAGTATTAAGTAAGGGATGGAATTTTGCACCATCCCAGAGAGCGAACAAACTTAATACTATTAATGAATTAAGAGACTATGTAAGACAGTTGAATTTGAATGTTCTGTTTGATAAAAGTGAAGTACAAAAATGTGATTTTTATAAATCTAGTAGCTTTAATCCACCCTTGTTGAAAGAATTGAAAATGTTTTTAAATATATGGGTGAAGAGGAAGCAGATAAGATGATACATAACAGAATATATAATAGCATAACAAGAAGAGAGTGAGAGTTGGATTACAGAATAGGGTAAAGAGTTCAAGTAGAATATTTACAATGACATGTCCAGATAGTATTTAGGTAATCTTTTAGAGCTTTCTTGAATTCATCAGTCTGGTTTATTTTTCATAGGGACCAAATAATCAAATAAATCGTCCCTCAAGGGTCAGAAAACACTATAAGCTCAACACCAGAATCAAAAAAATAAATAAAGCAACTATTTATTTTAAACATACGGAACAATGTTAAGTGCTTTCATCCCGCCAAATATACCTTGGGACTTCATCAGAACAAGGAAATAAGAACAAGACACACATTTTATAAAACCACCAATCATTCAATTTCCCCCAATTATTCAATTATCAAATTACATTATAAATAAAAGGATCAAGACCATAGTATTAAAAGCCTAGATCAATAACATCTAAATATAGGACATGTTAAAATAATACTTTCTGTTAAAAATATTGCTATATAGAGTTAACCTTATACCTTAAAGGAACATAAAAAAATATTTTTTAATAAAACATGAAAAAATCCTAACTTTGAAAAATTCAAAGGTCCAAAACTCTCTTCCTTAATACAGGTAACAAAGAAATACAATCATTAAGACCTGGTGCAATATTTGCTTTTAACCTAATAATCTAGTACAATTCTCTGAGCTCTATCTGCATTTCCAAGTACTAAGGAGGTATTGGACAGATGGGGGACTAAATACAACCCACTTCTGTGTAGTGGGAATCTTGACACCCCTCCAAATTACAATGAAAATGGTTGTCCTAAGTTCAATTTGAGTATGGTTATACAGTACAGGGTAGGAGAAAAAACAGTAAGAACAATTTTAACAAAGAACTGGAATATTTTTAAAGGTAATCTAGAGATATTCGATCTTTTAGGACATGCTCTGGGTTTTGTTTATAAAACAGGAAGAAATCTCAAATATATGATGGAGCATACAAAATTACACCCCGCCCATGATTAAAGGCACAACTAAATGTGTCAGTTGCTAACAATGCCCTTTCATTTTGGACACAGATACGATCAGCCTCACCGGGTTTAGACATAATATCAAACTAAGTAAGGATAATTGTAATACTAGAGGAGTAATATATATTTCTGTGTGTCAAACATGCAATACTTTTTATGTAGGTAAAACCGAAAGAAAATTTAGATCTAAAATTTATAAACATCTTTATGCTGTTACTAAAGGGAATGTGAATAACGCTGTTTACAAACACACATTAGTATGTCAAGGTCACACAGAATTTAAATTTTATATTTTAGAAATTGTGCTACAGAGTCCAAGGGGGAGGGTGGTGGGAACTGCAGATAGAGCTCAGAGAACTGTACTGGATTATTAGGCTAAAAGCAAATATTGTACCAGGTCTTGATTGTATTTCTTTGTTACCTGTATTAAGGAAGAGAGCTTTGGACCTTTGAAGTTTTCAAAGTTAGGATGTTTTCATGTTTTATTAAAATAATAACTTTTTATGTTCCTTGAATGTATAAGGTTAACTCAATATAACAATATTTTTAACAGAAGGTATTACTTTAACATGTTCTATATTTAGATGCTATTGATCTAGGATTTAATTGTATGGTCTTGATGTTTTTATTTATAATGTAATTTCATAATTGAATAATTGGGGGAAATTGAATGATTGGTGGTTTTATAAAATGTGTGTCTTGTTCTTATTTCCTTGTTCTGATGAAGTCCCAAAGTATACTTTGTGTGACGAAAGTGCTTAACATTGTTTTGTATGTTTAAAATAAATAGTAGCTATATTTATTTATTTTTTATTCCAGTGTGGAGCTTATAGTGTTTTCTGACCCTTGAGGACTGATTTTTTTTTTGTAATTTTTTTTTGTAATTATTTGCTCTTTTTTATTAATCAGTGGCTATAAAGTTTTTGTCCAGAAGATCTCTTGTGTTAGTAGATTTCTAGGTGATCTTGATCAGAGCTCCTTAGAGTTTGAGGGGGTGGGTGTAGAGGGAGACTAAAGAGGAGATGTTGGGGCAGGAGGAGGGTTTGTGCATGATGGAATGAATTAAGGTAAGTTCTGAAAGTTGAAGATGGTGAGGGAATTCTAACCAGTTTAATGTCTTAAGAGCAAGACAGTGATGTGACTTTGGTGGCTTATTAGATGCAAATCTAGCTACTTTATTGTAGGTGGTTTCAGGTTTTCTGAGGAGATTAGATTGTAGGTTAGTTAGGATTTGAGAACTATAGAAAAGGTTAAGAAGGAGGTAAGCATGGGCAAGTGCCTGTTCTGACTCAGTAGTTAGGAACCTTTTATTTCTGTACAATAGACCTAATTTTTGATGGGTTTTCTTAATACAGTGGAATACATGAAGATCAAATTTAATTTGGTCATCTATAATGGCATCGAGAAGCTTAGTATGGGTTTCAGCCTTAATGATTGTGTTGTTAAGGGATGTAATGGTGAATGCAGATTTGTGTTGAGACAGTGATTTGGGGAAGAAAAGTAGAAGTTTAGTCTTTTTGGGGTTGAGTAAGAGTTTATGCCTAAAGTAGTCTTTGTGTTTACTTTGAATCAAGCCATCAGTCGCCTGGTGCTATCCAGAACCTCAAAACCAAGGAGAAAAAATTCTACATACTCTGGTTGTACATAGACTGCTCAGGTAGTATCTTCACAGACTGAAGTCATTCAGAACAGTTGATCGGCTCTTTATTTCTCATGATGCGACTAAAACATTACAACCTGTCTCAAAACGAACTATTTCTAGATTGCTGTCCTCAGCTATTGCTTTTGGTTATTCCCACTTTGGTAATTTGCTCCAGGTAGTATCAAGGCACAGTTTACAAGAGCTTTCTATAGTGACATACAGGACAGGAGCAGACTCTAGAACCATTCTAGAGGCTGCTACTTGATCCACTGTACATACATTTACAAAACATTTCAAAATGGATTCCTTTTCCAGGTTCAGATCTAATTTTGAGAGGACCATTCTCCAGGGACTTCTGGATCCTTATCCTTCTTCCTCCCAGGTTGCATAAGTTTTAGGAATCATCCAAAATAGCCAAAGGCTACTGCAGCACTGGGAATGATGAACATAGTACAGTTGTGTAAGTTATACTTACATGTTCTAATTTCACACTTCAGCAGTAGCTGGATCCAGCCACCAAGACCTCCTTTGTTTTCTATACATAGTTGTTTTCTGAGGGGATATAAATGTTTTTGTGTTTATATTTGATCAGAGTTTTATGGTGAGGTAAATAATCTGGACAAAGCCCTCAAAATAGAGACAAATTTCAGATATTGCTCTTATAAACTTAGAAAGTTGTTAGAATAAAATGTATTGTATTACCATGCATTGTCTGAAGAATATGAAGTCAGAAACTCAAATGCTGGCATTATTTAGTAAAGTTAGTCCACTCTAATTTGCCACAAAAATCTAGAAAACTGCAAATTTTATGAGGAACAGACCAAAAATATTAGGCAAAATTCTGTACATTCTGCAAAAATCTGGAGAGTTGAGAGGTATGTATCATATTTTTCTTAGTGCAAGAAAGTCCTGAAGTCACTTTCTTCTGGATGCTGTTTATCTGATTGGTGCTGGCCAATCAGCAGCCAGAGGGAACATGTAGGTGGGCGCCAGAGCTTTTGAAGCAGGTCAATTGTTGCTTTCAGGCAGGAAACAACCCAAACAGCCAAAGGCTACTGCAGCAGTGTTAAATCAAGCATTTACTGCTGTGGTTAAGTTCTTACACAATTGTACTGTACGCAGCATATCACTGCAGCTGTAAAAGTATGTTGGTTGTTTTAGTAACATTTACATTTGACTAGGCTGAAGACATTTTTACAAGTTTTGTAGAAAATGACTGTTACAAGGAGATTTTGTAGATTCACAAGTGAAGACTTCCAATGCATAGTAAATAACCTAACACAATTATATGGGATTGTATAACTAGAGGTATAAAATGGGGTCAAAAAGAGAAGAAAGAGTAAAAAAAAACCTGATCAAAATAAAAAGCATAAGAGATATCACATTTGTATGGACTGGAAGTGTGGCAGTGATATTAACTGCAAGAAGAAGGAAAAATTCCCATATCATTATAAATTCAGTGGCAATCAATGTAAAAGAAAGTTAAAAGAACTTTAGCAAAATTATTAGGACAGGAAGCACACTGACATTATCGGATGATAATAAGAACAGTGTCCAGAGCAAGGTGAGGCAAGAAGGTGAGTGCTGAAAATTACAATGAGTGTCTCAGAATGTAATGCATGCAAACATTAGGGAAGTGGTGGAATACAATGGCAAATACAAGGTGTTTTACTGACAGCAAGCCTCATCTGATCTAGCTGTTTACACTCTTTAGGGGTTGGTGGTTGGTATAATGGTTAAGGTTTTTACCTTACAGTCACAAGGTACCGGGTTTGATTCCCACCTTTGAAAGGGAAATTGGCTAGGTTTAAAATGAGCTGTAAGGGCAGCTAGCCTAGTTTCTACCTATGAACCTATCAGTGTTGAGCAGTTATGTCTTACAGTTCTGCTTTTCTCCCCAAAAAGTAAGAGAATTAATGGACATCCTGGGAAAGGGAAGAACAGATGCTGCCAGAGTGACAGAAGAGTAACAGGTGTGTCAAAATCAGGATATGTTTATACCTGGGTACAGACTCTTAGGAGACAGAAAAGATAAGGTAGGATGAGAATTTACAAAGGTAGGATACATAAGGGAAGATTCTGATTGTGGAGTGTAGGAAAGTAAAAGTAATGAACAGAAGAAAGGGGAAAGGATATTGTGATGTACCTAAGTTAGGCCATGAAGGAGAGGAAGAGTGATAGGATAATACAAGGTGACATTGAAAGACAGGATTAAGAGTTTGGCCAGGGATAGTAATAATGAGGGAGGGGTGTGTGTGATTTGAAATTACAGTGGTAAACTGGAAGAATCCATCACGTTACTAAGGAAATTGTAATAGCAGAAGTCTGTTTTACAGCAAGTTTTCTGTAGACAGAAGGAACCAGCAAGGAAGAAAAGCATACTGGATATAATCCTAAGAGACAAAGGTTACATGATTTTGAGGAGGAGGAGCGAATACCAAACATTAATCATGTGGAAGCAGGTTCAGTATTGCAGAAAGGAAAAATGAGAATGATTCCAAAGTAGAAAATTGGGACTGCAAACATGGGATAAAGAAAGGCGAGCTGATTTACAGTATTAAGGACACAATAAGCAGATGGTATGTAATACGTTCAGTACAGGAACATAGGTTTACATTGAAAGAAGAATGTGGGAAATAATTAATATGAGGAAGAAAAAGGTAGAGAAGCAGACAAAGGTAACTTGGATGAATTTGCCACTGATTTAAGAAGATACACCTAAAATGTGTTGAAGCTAGGAAAACTGCAGTAAGCGCTGCAAGAGAGGCTAAAGTGGAAAAGGAAAGGCAGCTCACCGATATGGGTAAGAATTGGCAAATTAAGTATATTAAATAATATTACAACAGGGAAGAAAGGACAGATCAAGAATGGGGGAGGGGAAAGACCCCCATGATAGTCTAAAATCAAACTAAAATGATCCTACCAGACTGCAGTTACTCTGACCCACAAATGGGTCAAGGCGTGGTGGTGTTTGCTTGTGAGATCCCAGTGGCCTGGATGCTCATTTAACTAGGCTGAACTCAGCCCAAAATGACTTTTCATCTGTTAAGTGAAGTGGATGTAGCAGAAAATTGGTGGCAGGTGTGGACAGGATGAATATAAACAACTTAGATCCTGGAAATGGAAATTGGCTTTGCTCATGAATCATCCCCTTACTGGTGGAGGAGGAGTCTAATTTGATTCAGGGGCTGGAAAAGTACCAGCTAAATGGAGTCAGATCCTTCTGTATACACAACATGGGCTCTGGTGTCAGAGACCTTACATTTGTTGCCAGAAGAAATGCAAGAATTAATGCAAATACAGTAAACACAAGGCACAGCTGAAGTCATAATACAATATGTAAAACAGCAATATGCAGCACAGCATGAGAACGGAGTTCGGAAACAGCGTTAATAAAAAATATATAAATACAGTCATTCACCATATAACGCTGTTTCCTAAGGGCGTATCCACACAGATCCAACGACTTTATTTTGTAAATAAAGACTAGTTTTGGATGAGCTGAATAGCGACCTGGCGTTCTTTTAATAAGAGTGGATTTTCAAAGCATCTACAGTTGAACTTTTGAGTCGTTGGATCTGTGTGGATACGCCCTTAGGAAACAGCGTTATATGGTGAATGACTGTATAATACAATATGTGATGCGTCCACTGGGCCTGGTGTTGAAATCTACACCATAAAAAAGACAATGGGAAAAGTTATGGTCCATAGTAATTTACAAGTTTTGGAATCCAGTTCTTAAAGAAGTTAGGCAAATATGCTGCTTTAGATTGCATTGCATGTGTATCGAAATCCAATTATCAAAAAGCCCCAGTCATATAGTGTGCCATTATCAAAAGAACCCTAGGACAGTGTTCATATTGATTATACAGGACCCCCTACCATCTTCAAAGGGCAATAAAGGTATTTCTATGGCCTGAAGAAATACCTACTAAAAATTGTACTGCAAAGACAGCAGCCTCAGCTTTGTGAATATACATTTTTCCTCATTGGGGTTGACCACAAATAACAGAGTCAGGCAATTTTCTATAGTTCACCAGTCAGGCAATAAAAAAAAGTGTCATTCTCTCAGTATCCAGCAAAGGTTTCATGTGTCCTACCATCTGCAATCAAATGTAGTTGTAGAGTGCATGAATCACACAATAAAAAATAATTAAAGAGGCCTTGTGCTGAAAAAAAGGTCCAACTGGATAGCACACTTGCCAGCTTTCTTGATTGGTATCAGAGTAACATGAAGTGCACAGACAGGGGTCACTCCACATGAGCTCATGATAGGTAGGACAGGTTTATACACCTTACTTTTGATCCATTATGTGGTGCTGGATGATTTATGCTGTGAACCAACTGTTTCAATGGAGATGATTTTGCAATCGATGATTCGACCTCAGTGCCCTTTCCTTACTAGAAGGAAGTCTACCTGAGCTGCATGTTAGCCTCCCTTCTCTGTAGTCTAGTGATTGTCTCTCTTGATAAACCATGTGTTGGCCACCATAAAGTAATTTGCCAGACAGAAGTCCAGAATGGCCTCTCCTTTTTTATTCCTGTTGCCTCACCTATGTGGACCCAGGCATTACTCATATCCTTTTCTGTCCGTTCCAATATATGCCTTCAGATTGTCCTGCATGTTGTGCCATGAAGTATAAATGTCAAAAAATTAAGTAATATGGATTTAAGGATGGAGGCTACTAAATCTATTTGGGAACTCTGAAGACTTTCAACATTGCTGGAAGCATTGGCAAATTCCACAAACAAGTCATTAGAAAATATCAGATGAAATTACTATGATGACAGTAGTAATTATGCAAAATCAAAAACCTCTCAACCACTTATTTGCAGCCCTAAGTGGCAGATGTACAGTTGTGGGTACTGGATGTAGTACCTACATCCCAGATAAATCAGAGTCACTTAAAAGTCACGTAAAAACTATATCACAAATCATAAATAAAGCAAATGGTAATTATGATAAATTTTGGTCTGCTTGGCTAAGCAACTTGTTTTTAGAGTGGAATCGTGGGTACTCTAATAACAGTTATAGTTTTAATTTTATGTTATACCATGACTTGTATGTTTGTGTTATTGGTTATAGAGATTTGTTATGCACAACTTATGAATGTAAATGCATTATTAATCAACCAAATCAGTGTTACTATTACTGAAGATGCAATGCAATTGTAACTCCATAAATAAATTCTAGATTTCAGGGGTCTTCATAGACTTGTGTTAATACCAAATGAAGAAAATACCCCATTTTAATTTATATAAACTTCTATTTTGTTCTTTGTTCTCCATTTTATATAAAGTTTAAGTAGGGGAAGTGATGTATTGATTTGATATTAGTGTCACTGTTTCACATTCTTATCAGTGATGTGCCAGTCAAGTTGGGGCAGTGGTCTCTTCCGAACATCCCGGTTATGGATAATGATTTGACTCTGTTCTCTTTATGTTGCAGTTAACAACAGTTGCAGTTCCTCTTCCAGTTTGGCACCAATGACTGTTTAAATACCACGAAATTACATCTTCAAGGCTACTGTTTGCCAATGTTCTGCAGTAAGGAAAGAGTGGAAAGACAGCAGCTTGCGACTTCCATCATCAGATTCTTTGCAGGTTGTCTCTCTTCATTTAATTCCAGTTTAACAAAGTAAGTACAGTTTATTATGAATCACTTAAGTGCACAAGCTACTAAATATACATCTTCTTTAATTATTTCAGTAAGAGATATTCCTAGGAAAGCATGGCATCATATGCTAGAATGGGTCATAGACCAAAGTAAAGTTTCTGATAAAACAGAACTGTTCTGTGAAGACAGCAAAAACACTCTTGTATGTAAAACATTTTTAATTTTCCATAACTACATATGGTACAATAAAATACTTGTAATGTTGCTAACAAAACATCAGCATTAGGAGTTTTTCTCTAACAGCTAAGGGTTAACAAGCGCCTGATGTTCTCAAATGATACGTTAATGATTATGTTCCCTCAGACTTAGCAAATAATTATGAAGCTTTTTCACAGGCATGAAATGGTATTGCAAATAATAATGAAAAGAATGCAGCAAAGCAGAAGTAAATAGATGGCCTCAAACATATTCAGGCTGAAATAGAATCATTGAAAGAATGTTTGTTAAACACTTATTTCACAATAAAAACAGCCAAACAAAGAAAAAGTTAATAAGAAACTTCCTTCAGCATTATCCTTCAGCTCGTACCAAACTAATGCAATGATGCTCGAATGAAAGGATAAAAATGGATTATTTCTGAATCTAGTTATTTTTGAAGAGTGGTTTGACAGAACTACAGGTAAAGATTGATGTGTTGACATGCAAGTATGCTTTAAAGCGTTCATCCCAAAAGACTTGCAGATCTATGTAGACACTGAACATTTGTCTACAGATGCTATTACAGAAAGGCTTAGATCCGTTTTATGCGCACATGCACAAAGACAGAATCTGATCCATGTTCATTAGGTCATTTTATGATCACCAAGCATGGTAGTAACATAATGGAAAAGGTTCACAAAAAAATGGGTACTCTCTATAGACACAGGAATTTTCTCACATATAAAGCAAGAATCACTTTAGCCCATACTCACCTTTTGCCCACACTTACGTATGCAGCACCAATCTTAACCCATATTAGAAAAACTGATCTTGACAAAAGTGAGTCATGTTATAACAAAATTGCCAAATTTGCTAACAACTCTTCCTTCAGAACCCATCACTGCCAGGTACTAAGAGATATTCAATGGCTTGAATTTCCTGAATTACTCATCTACCAACAGCTAACCTGTGCCTTTAACATCCTGAGCTACCCTGACAAAACTCCAGCACTAAAACAACTGCTCTCCCACTACTCTACTAGTCATCCCCTTCGCTCTTCTAATAAATCTCTCCTCTGTATTACTACTGCCAACAATACTGCAGGAAAAGCTCTATACTCTTATTCCATAGCTAAAACCTGGAATAACACCCCCCCCCCACCATAACTTCTACCATAACTATCACACAATTCAAAAAATCACTTAAATCACATCTCAGGAAAACCTGGATCTGCCCATGTGTAACATAATTTCTTTACTACTTCTTCCATACTGTCTTCCTCCTATCATACCTGTCTTTAAGCTAATACAGAATATATGTCTTAGATCTATAAACCTGTAGTCTAAGACAGGTAATCTCAGCATTGTTATTGCACATCGCTCTATTTTTTGAACATTGTCTGTATTTGGCATTGTTCTATCTAATTATGGAGAGTTTTCTTTAATGACAGTTAATCTCAGCATATTTAATTTGTATGTCACTACCTTTGAACATCTGTTTGTTTTTGTCTGTATTGATATTGTTGTATGTAATTGTGGAGCTTTTCTCCCCGGGCCTCCACTGAAAATGGATCTAGTCCAGTTGGATTATCCTGGTTAACAAATGTAAAATAAAAATAAATAAATAAAATAAATAAATGCAGAAAATATTGTTCAGGCTACACAGCTAATAGTCAAGCAAAAGCAGTTACTCAACACAGCTGATACCCCTAGTAAGAATTTTACCATAAAACCTGAAGTTTCATCAGTGTCCAAACCTACATCTAAGGCATCTATTTCTATTTTTTTTTTCTGCATAGAGTGGGGACATGGACAAAAACAATATCCAAAATATTGGACATGGAAAAAATCAACATCTGTTTGGGGGAAGGGAGATACTCCTCCCTCACCAGATATATCTACAGAGTGACCGTATTACCATCTAAAAAGGCTATCAAAAGCCTAAAATAGAGAAGCAATGAACAGTTGGTGAAGTATACCCAGAAACAAGCTCAGGTGAATTAAAGACAAAGTTGTATTCTGCTACTACAAGACTGAAAAAGAATCCATAGATAAATTACAAAGAAGCCCAGCACCTTCATCACTACCACTACTGACCGTAACCTCTAGGAGAATGACACAACAAACATGCAACCTTACTGCTAGGGGTTTGCACCCCCCTGTCCATTTATCCTACCTGATTTCTTTTACCTTGGGAATGATGGCAAACCATATGTCACACTCTGGGCAGAGGGACAAAAATGGAACAACGTAGTAATTAATACAGAAGCTGCAATGTCTGCTACAAAGAGGCTTTTAACACAGGCCCCTCTCAGTACAAAGGTTTTTATAGGCTTTGAGGAATCTAAAATAACAGTTTCTAGCAGACATGTAGAGTTATGCCTTTTCAGTCAAAGGTCACAGCCTGGGACACAAGTAACAGATACTTCTTTTTACAGCCCTCAGTGTAACACTACCATACTAGGAATAGACATTTTGTCTAGACTAGGGGTAGGAGTAAATTTTAACGGGTTCCCTATAACCCATTGAGAAGTCAGCATTTCAAACTGAAGAAAAGCCAGTACAACTGATCAAAAATCAGCTGTTTGCATGTGTAGGTTTTTTTTTAGCCCAAGATCATGGTATAGAGGGGATCAGTGAATTTACCCTTTTTCCACTGTATTGTGATCTCAGGATTGGAATATATAGGGGTGTGCAGGGGACTTGCAAAAAAGTTAGATTTATTTTTTCTTCAAATCTTTGTGATTTTAAATATTGTGTGTTTGAATCATTGTGATTTGAACAGTATGATAGCTGTTTGAAGTTCTGCAGCTCAGAAAGCTAAAGTTATGTCATGTTTGCAGCCAGATATCAAGATTTTGCAGATTTAAAACAACAGCTATTTTAGAAAAACCCAGAGTTGTGGACTAAAAATAAAACAAATTCTGGTTTAGTTGCATACCACAAGGTTAGAATAGCAGCAAAACATGACAAGCATTCCCCACATCAACATCAGTATGCCATTCCTAAAGAAGCTGTTAAAGAGATTGCAAAATGCATACGACAGTGGGAAGAAAACAGCAAAGGTGTCAGTTCAGCTAATTCACCTCTTTGACCAGTAAAAAAAAAACAGGAGCTACAGACTAGTTTTAGATCTACATCTAATCAATGAATATGCCACTCCAGCAGCTCATACATTGCCCAGCACATCTGAAATGACAACGTGGTTGGATCCAGAAAGCCAGTACTTCACAGATCCCTGCTGAAATGTCAGCACTTGAAATGCCATTTGCCGACAAACTGGGGGAAAAAACATGGAAAACCTGGAGAAGAGCAAATGTCAAAAATCACTCTTCTCCTTTAAAATTTGTTTTGTGCCCCCCCCCCCCCAGACTTATGTATATCAACTCCAAGATTGCCATACCTTGGAGAAAAAGGAATATTCCAAGAAATGGCATCTTGGGCTTAGTATATATGTTTTTCGGCCATCCAGTCTCCATATTTTGGGACTTGCTCTAGCAGATCCTGATATTTCAAATGGTTACTGTACTTCACAGCTGTATATTTGGCAAAGTGATGTTTTGCCATTCCTATTACTGAAGATTCATTAAAGAGGTTTGCTTTCACTTTGAAAATCAACAGTATTTATTTACATGCTTGACAAAAGATTTTCTTAGCAGTACACTATCTTGTCAGGAAGCACTAGCTAAAGTTTTGAGACCTGTGATGAATGGTGACAAAATATTGCTGTACACAGATGACATATTAATTAACACCCAAGGAAAAGAAAAACAAATTCTGCATGATGTATTAGTAGTACTACAAAAGACAGGATTTAAAGTAAATCTGAATAAAGTGCAGTTAGTGCAGTCAGTCCAGTTTCTAGGTATTACAATAGATCAACATGTAAGACTGCTATGTAATGGGAAATATAGAGAATACAGTCCATTTTAAACATTTCTTTTAAATAAAGCTGCTATGGTGGAACCCAAATATAAACAGGCTCCACAATAAAAGAAAAAAAGAAAACTCGTTGCATGCAACAGTAAATGTAGCTCTCAAGATGCAAAAACATTCTTGTTAAATTTCACAAGGAACTCCAGTCCCTGATCAAATCAACCCAAGTTAGATATGAGGTAAAAATAGCCACCCAGGCAAAAAAACAGCCATAAAGCCTTCTTTGACTATATTAGAAACCTCAGAAACAATACCTAGCACTACATAGAGTTACTCTGACCCTGAAGATATTCCCAGTTCACATACCTGCAGTTACGCCCCCATAAATCTTCCAAGAACAAGTGCTCAAAGCACTTTTCAAGGCCAAGAACACTGTTTCTGTGGGGCCGGATAATATTCCAGGCTACCTACTTTGCAGTCTTAAAAGGTCCTGTTGAATCCTCTGCAGAGGCTATTGAATATCAGCCTTTAAACAAGCTTTGTGATAGATGAATGAAGGACAGCAGCAGTTATCCTCCCACACAAAGGTGGGGCACCTATGGACTCAGGTAATTATAGACTCATATGTCTGACCATCCACATCTGCAAGGCTATGGAAAGGATCGTTTTGGAATTAATAAATAAGGACATGGGATAACTTACAGACTCTTGACCCAAGCTAGTTTGGATTTGTCATGAGCATGTCCAACCTGCTTAACCTGATTGACTTTGAGAAAGTTACTGTAGCAATGAATGAGGGGAAAACACTACACACCACATATTTAGATGTCACAAAGGTGTTTGACACCATCCCACATACATGTATTGTTGATAATCTCTCCTAGGTAAATGCTTATCTCTATATAAATAGCAAATTGACTAATAGAACCCAGGAAATCAGGGTAGGCAACCCTATCTCCACCAGAATATCTGTAATGAGTGGTTTACCACAGGGTTCAGTCCTTGGGCCACTCCTCTTTGGCATTACTTCTTAGTGGTCAGAGCTAAAGTTAAGGGTTTGTAGCTGACCAAAACAGCAGATGATTGTAAACGTGGTGTCACCATAAAATCTCCAGAGCACACCAAGGTATTCCAAGAGGGTGGTGTCATAACCATGGGCTAAAACTAAATGCAAAAAAATATATAATAGTCCCCTTCAGCAAGCATGACACCTCCTGTAGCTATCAAATTGACAACACACCTGTGAACCTATGTGGACACAAACTGTCCTTTGATCACCATGTTTCCACTATTGTAAGAAAGTCCTTTTTCATTGCACAGATTATTAGGAAGATTTTGGCATCTAGGTCCAGGGATGTGATCATTCCACTTTATTCAGCACTTATTAGGCTGACCCTTGAGTATAATACTCCCTTCATATGTAACTGTCCAAACACTTAAAACAACTTGAACACCAACAAAACTTTCTCACCAGAAAATCAAGGGTTGAAATCATAAAAACTACATTGAGCATATCAAAGCCTTGTTCCCTTTTTCAGTATCATACAGGCTACTGAAGGGTGATCTCTGCTTCATGTACAGAGCCTCAGCAGACCCTATCCTTTCTGATGTACTGGACATTTGCAAGTCCAATGGTGGAATAAACTCTCACTCAAGAAATCTTAATCTCTTCTGCAACATAAATAGAACATGTTGGAGGGATATCACAGATAATACCATTTCTTTGGAATCATCTTCATCCTCACATAAAAGCAAAGTACTCCCTTACTATATTCAAATGTAATCTGGATGAATGGATGGGAAACCACACATTAACACCCATGTCCCTTATGTATAGGGGGAAACATGTAAACACACCTCTCAACCTCTTAGAGCAAGAAATATGGACAAAACCAAAAATAAAAGTGGGACAAAGGCCCCAAAATAGGACAAATTTTAAAATATTGCTCTTACAAACTTAGAAAGATAATAGAATAGCAGGTTTTGCATTGGCATGAATTTTATGAAGGGTATGAAGTCTGAAACAAATGTCTGTCATTATTTTCTAACATCAATCTTAAAATGATTTGCCGGAAAGCCACCATTTTATGAAAAATGGACCAAAAATATGAGGCGAAAATCTGTACAGTTGAGAGGTATGTAAATGTTATGCCCGGGCCAGGGTTATTTATACATAAATTATAAGGGATAAAAGTTTTGTGGGAATGCAGGGCTAGGCTTCTAAAGATTTCCATTTATCAGTAGCCTAGAAAGTACCTATGAAATTATCCCTTTGCCAAACACTGTTAATAATTTGCAAAAGTTCCCTGGTGGGATGAATTATAACAGTGAATTAATTAAAAATGATATTCCTATGTCTGATCTGTTGTGCAGACTAAAAGACAAATGTGCAAGGGTCAGATCCAGTTCTATGGACAGATGAAATTAAGGACACAATGCAGCAACTAAAACAAAAGCCAGCAATCACAACAGAACTAATCATGACTACTTAAAACCATCTATTTTATTTACAGGCAGCTGTTAATGGTGACAGTATCTCAGTAATGCCACTACAACAATGGCCACATGGTGTCGCCAAACACACACAAAACTAAACAGACCAGTCCCATACTTTAGTAGAATGCTGACTCCAGAAGAAAAAAGCATTCATCTTCGCATCCAAGCCTTTCATACCTTGTGCAAGGGAAACAGAATATATAACACAGTTTGCATCAGTTATCATTCAAACCTCAGTTTACATTCCAGCGGTATAGCCATTTATTTCAACTTGTATTCTTAGCATCTAACACTACAACTCCTCCTCGGGTCATCCTTACTGTCCCCTCAGTCATCCAAGCTGGCTGGACCCCCCCCTCAAAATAATTTGTCTCTGAGACAGTACTTGGTCAGCAAATACAAATACAGGTAATGTGCTTATATACTTACTGTCTCACAACGCTATAATGTTAAAATGTGACAGTCACAAAATGCATGCTAATGCAGAACCTGTTCTAACAACTTTCTAGACGTTTATAGGAGCAATATTTAAAATCTGTCCCTGATTTTTTGGCCTTTGTCCCATTATTTTTGACTTTGTCCATAATTCTTGCACTAAGATGCTGAGAAGTATGGTAAGCTGTGAGAATCAAACCCTGGGCTACAACAATCAGCTCATGAATAGCACATAGCATTAATTTTTTTGCACTGCTAGACGTTTTTTAAAGATGTTTCTTAAACTTTAATAATTTTTAAAAGTCCCACCACTAATATAAAATGTATATATGAAAAAACTGTATATAGTTTTAGGATCCCACAGGTTATTTCCACCAGGTTCATATCGTCTGTACTCCAGACCACTCAGACTGGCTAGCTACATGCTTTCAGAAACAATCATATTCAATGATCATTTCAAGCCACTGTTCCATTCTTAATGTTACATATATAGTTCTCAACCCTCCTTCTCCAAAATGTGAACTATCCCCCGGATTCTGCAAGCCTTGCACGGCGTGCAGGATTAGTGCAGGAGCTCCAGCAGGCAATATGTCTGCCATGCGATCCAGGAATAGACTGTAGGGGCATGCACAAGCGCTCCTGCACCAGTCTTGCACAGACTCAGCCCCTATATTGCAAATTACCCCATTTGCAGGAGAACTCCATGAAAATGAAGTGAATTTGCAATCCAGGAAGCTGGAAACCAGCCATGCAGGACTAGTGTAATCTGCAGAAATGTACTCCGTCAGTAATGGAGTACATTTCTGCAAATTCCAAAACGGAGCCATGACAGCTCCAAATAAAGGGTGGATATCATTTAGAAAGCATGCCAATGGCCAAGTATAAGGCCATTGGCATGGAAAACAGGTTAAAAAAAAAAATTCCAATCTCGTCTGTTTAAGCGTAGTGCAGCGGCGCACAAACAGGATCGGGCTAAAAATAAAACAAACATCCTAAAATAAGCATTCTAACCAAAATCACTATTCTGCCATTATAGTCAATGGCAGGCAGAAGACAACATGGCCAGTGAGTAGTGGTTGCTAAGGGGGGAGGCATTAGCAGGCAATCCTATGCAAATTAGGGGAATGATAGTGAATCCCAGATTTCCCCAGCATGCTAGTCAGCTCCCAACAGTGTAAGAGCAGGAATAGCTTGGTGCAAGCCTAGGAGTTAGCTGACATCATAGGGGTGTGTGTCAGGCATACTGTAAGCAGACTGAAGCCCTGTGGCTCAGGTTTGCTCCTAGCTTAGCACAGCTAGGCAAGGGGATGTGTCTGAGTCTGCCTAGCACAATTTACATTGCCTAAGTGAGTGTGCGCACGGCACACTGGGTTTCAAAGAAAAAAAAAAGTAAACCAGGAAATAGCAGCTCTGTGCACATTTGAGCACTAAACAGGAAGGCAATGGGAAGGGAAAACAGTAGTAGGAAGTTAATCAAAGAGAACTAGCATAGGTGGCAGGTGAAATGTATCAGAATCAGGCAATTACACAGGCAGCAGACCAGCCCAGCCCAGCCCAGGACATTACTATAAACTATGCAAACACCTTCCCTTCTGATTTTTCCCCATACTCTACACCACCAGTGTATACAAGTGGGGAACTTTTAACAAACAAAACTACAAAATAATAGGGGCGGCAGCAGGCATCATACAACAACATGTGCAAGAGGCTGAGGGTGGTGAGGATGTGAATGCTGTTGACCAACCCACAGTGAGGAGACGGAGAAGAGTGTACAGATGTAGGGTAACCTACCAGGGGTTACATGAGCTGGAGATAGTGGAGAGCTAAAGGGTGGACAGGATCCTCCTATAGCAAGTTGTTGAGCTGTGACGGCCACATCTGACACACCAAACTGACAGAGGGGAACCCATCCCAGTGGATACCAAGGTATGTGTAGGCCTAGGAATACTAGCCACAGGTACCTCCCAAAGCTCAACTGGGGATATCATGGGGATCTCACAGGAATCAGCATCCAGAGTATTCCACCAGTTCCTGGATACCAAGTAAGCACATGCCAGTGAGCACGTATATTTCCTCAACACCCGTGAGGTGTTGGCCACCAATATGTGCCTCTTCCACCAAATAGCAGACTACCCTGAGGTAGTGGGTGCTATAGACTGCACGCACATATGCATCAATGCACCACCCAGTAATCAGGGTAGGGTCTACATCAACAGCAAGGGCCTCCCCTCCATCAACTCTCAGGTCATGTGCGATGCCCAGGGCATTATAATGAATGTGTGTGCTGGCTGCCCTGGAAGCTATCACAATTCCCACATCTGGCATCTGATGCAGCTGTACCTGAGATTTGCCAATGGGGACATCCCTTACGGTCACCTAGTGGAGGATGCTGGTTACGCACTGGAGCCGTGGCTGATGACACCCATCAGAAATGCACACACACCCGAACAAGAACACCATAATGAGGCACATGCACAGACCAGACTTATAATAGAGCATGTGTTTGGGATGCTCAAGTCATGGTTCCGGTGCCTGGACACATCCAGTGGAGCCTTGCAGTATTCACCAGCTACGTGTACTCAAATTGTTATGGTATGTGCCATGCTACACAATATTATCCTGTGTAAACAGCTGCAGTAGGAACAGCACGGGGCAGGGCCACACAGCCCCCACCAATGCCAAGGCCTGCACAGGCACAGAGTGACTCAAAGGAGGAATAACCGGAGTTTGCCCCAGTAGGCAGATGGAGGTGTGCCCAGTATGCCGTGGCCTTGGCAAAGAGGCAATGCATAGCACATACACTGACACAGTAGGGACCCAGGGAATGACACCTCTCTCTGACTCGCACATACAGTAAAAGGGATGCCAAACATGACACTACCTGTGCTCAACCGAGTATTGGGAGTGTACTATGTTCCTTCAACATAGGTAGCCCTCCAACACCATTCTCAATACTGGCACACCCGCAAGGTAAGTCAATCAACCTACCAATTGCTGGATGGAGTAGAATGTGTCATTACCTTTATCTATGGTATGGATGTGAGCATGCAAGGGAATCGGGTGGCTGAATGGCATGGCATCAGATAGTAGACACCCATAGTGGCACCATGACATCTGTAACAAATACTGGAGTCACCATAGTAGCCAGTACTACACAGGGTGACAAAACCCACTGCAGGAAATGTGCTGGATGACATGTGTGTCCATATGACCCACACACACCAGTCAGGGATGTTCACATACCCAACAACAGTCTCAGCCAGCAGGACAGGTGTAGACAAACTCAAACAGAGGCTGTGCTATGGCCTCTGAATGATGCCTAAGGGTAACCTCCCCCTAAGGCCTACACAGACAGACTACAGCAGGTCAGTCAGTGGGATGCTAGTTCTGAAGGGTAGGGAGTTAGATGCTAATATGTAGGGCAACCAAAGCTAAGATCCGTAGTACACTGATATGCCTCTAGTCAGCATGATAGGTTAGAATACAGAATGAAATGGAATACCTGACATACCAGGCACAACAGGCACACCTGCGGGCATAGCTGGACACTGAGGCATGGCATGTGAGCTGTGTCAGAGTATATACCCCTTACTGGGTAATGAACCATCATGTGGAATGTAACTGTAGACTACCGTCTGTACAGCACATGTTAGTGAGGGCTTCCGACATGTAGTTATGGCATACATATTGTTGTCAGATGTCTATCTGTCAACACATTCATGCTACTGCATAGCTACTTGCCAAGCTGATGACTGTCAGTCCCTGTACAGATGTGCAGATGGCAGGTATCCAGCTGGGATATGTACAGGCAACCTAAGCTTGATTGTCACGGATATGTCTGCCCAGCTGTGTAAGAACTGGCACATATAGGGATGTCACCCTGTACACACCATATGCCATGGGTACCAACACTACACTACCACAGTCAACAGAACATGCTTGGGTACAGGTCTCCATCACAGATACTAACCATGTGTTGTAATGCATGTTGCAAACATGTCAACTCAATCTCCTCAGTGGCCATGTGCAGGAGGCACCTGGAGGATTAGCTGATGCATGTCATTCTCACCCTGAGGGTCACCACAGTAGTGTCTGTTGATAGATTGCCTGCTGCTACCTGGCAGGTGCCAGGATACCACTGTACACACAACCCCTACACAACCCATATCCCCTTGGACAATAGCTAGGTACACAGCTATGACCACCTGCAGTGATGCACCCCTGTATTGACACATGTGTATGTGTGCATGACTGAGTATAGCAGTGTCTGTGTGTTAGCACAACCTGTACTTGGGAATTCCAGGAGGGCCTTCACAAGCAACGGAACACCGATTGCCATAGTCAGTTGTGGCTGCTGCTGTATGGGACATTACATGTACCCTGTTAAGCTCCCCCCCATACAGGCTACACAAGCCTTGCAGTACCAGCACAACAGTGTTTTACAAATGGGTTGATAGGTATGGGATACTCACTGTGTTCTGGCATGTGTGTGTAGTTGTGCATGTCTGTATATTGGTAGGGTACAACATTCCAAGGCCACATACTCCTATTACAATACCCATTGCCACACAGTAGTACAGATGGTGTTGTCGCTGCCCATAGGTGAGGCATGACAATGCAACACCCTACTACACGTGTGGTATGTGCATTAGATGCATATCCCTGTATTCCACTGCTGGGGTATACTGTGGGTTATATCGCTGTCGAGGCCAATGTGTGATGGTGGGTATGGCAGAGTGTCATCATGGGTTTCAGGGAGTACAAGATCCACTGGGGGATGTGGGTGCTGTGTACACTGTCATTACACCAAGGTACACCCGGTATATGTACCATGTACCACATTATG
Source organism: Protopterus annectens (assembly GCF_019279795.1). Classification (NCBI taxonomy): domain Eukaryota; kingdom Metazoa; phylum Chordata; order Ceratodontiformes; family Protopteridae; genus Protopterus; species Protopterus annectens. The sequence continues at coordinate 148,241,867 of NC_056737.1, forward strand.
GTTACCACTGTCACCATCAACCATACAGGTAACTGATACCACAATCCAAGCCAGTTATGCATGTGCTGTGTGCAGCCTACCTGTAACACATTGGACACATGGTCAGGTTAGTTAGCAGCAATAGGCTCTGGTATCTCGGATGTGTGTCTGGCTGTTATGTGTCTGCTAATGTGTATATGATGGTATGTCACACTATGTATTGTCCATATACATCCATTACACTCCCCATTAGCATACTGTACATGTCTGGGAATGTTGTGCATGTAACATGTAACCTGGGACACACCTCACCCTAAACACTGTGTGGTTTGTGCAATGTAAGCCACACACTTCAGTATCACTACATAGCTAGGTAGGGGAATAGTCCCAGTGTTGCCAAGTAACAGTTTACATGTATGTGGATGGGTCTACATCAGGTTGCAGGGTATACATGCCTCAGAGGGTCACCTGTCCATGTGGCACAGGTAAGAACCATTTTAGTAACCTGTGACATGTGTTCAACTGTACCCCAGATATGTCACAGCCATGGTGCATCACAGTGCCATACCCTGTTGTGTAATATGACTGCGGACCATCCTCGTGCTGATACATGTACATGTACACCTGCAGCACAAATGGATAACATTATAGAGACCACAACCAACCAGTGTTACTAACAGCTATAATGCATCATTGCTGGATGGCTACACTACCTGCCATTTATGCAACACACTTAACTCCTTACAACATGTTATACTGCAGTACTGTGGTACAGCCATTGTGTGCATCAGAACCATATTAGCCTGTCCCTGCATTGATGGTATGGATGACAGGGATGTGACACAGGTATCATCATATGCACAGGGTGTGATGTTGGTTTGCCAGAGGCTGGGGTGGGCCATACATTTGACACCATGTGTGGGTGAGAGGTGTACTGTGGTGAGCCTGGCATGGTGATGTGGTGTGTGTAGGCATGGGGTTGCCCTAGGTGTGTTTGCATAGTGTGTGGGTATGCATGCACACAGTTCTGCCATGTGGCTGCCCTGCACAGGTGTTTATGGACAGCTGCAGACCATACCTGGCAGGTTGTGCAGTTCATTGCCTCTGGCCAAGGATACGCGGACTATGCCTGCCAGGGGTTCTATGGAGATGTCCAGGTACAGTCCTTGAAGTGCTACTCTCACCTGATGATGACAAATGTCCGCTGGTACCAGGTCCCCCCTGGGACTGGCCAGGACTATGTGCTTGTGGTCTGCTGTGGTGTGGTGTAGACAGCACCCCCCCACAGTGTGGGGCTGGTACTGCCACTATGGGAGCCCCTTGGTGTCCTAGCACATCCACTTTGACATCCAGCTGTTGACATTGCTGGCCTACGTCCATGTAGCCGTCGCCACACTCCCACCACACATTCAAGCATGGACAGACCACGGTCGATGAGGGCCATCATCTTACCAGACCGTCTATTCATGAATTCAGTTAATCCACGGATGGCACCAGCCAGTTCACGGGAGTTGTCATTTGCAGATGTGAGAGTAGCCCTCTGCAGCCTCAGGTCCTGTCTGTGGTAACTTTCTATACATGCCTGCGCCGCCATCACAGCCTGAAACATGCACCTGCTGATACCAGCTATGTAGCCTCTGCCAGGGACATGATGTCTAGCGGCCCTACATGAGCACCCTGGGACATCTGCTTATGTGGTACCCTTCCAGACATCTGGCTATGCCTGCTGCGACTGTACACAGTAGGCATGGTTATCATACTTTCTTGTCCACTGTCCCTCCGCTATGGCCACTGGTGATGGGGTGTGTATAGGCACTGAAACTGTGTGCGGGGTTGGGGTGGCTAAAAGAGGGATGTCAAATGTTGGTGCAGTGTTGGCCCCTGACAACCCCAGCTGTGCCTCAATAGTACTGTCATCATCTTCAGTGTCTGTATGGACACTAACATAAGATTGCATGCAAGAGGGACACTGACCCACCTCGCCACCTGTGGAGGAAAAAATAAATGCACTTTAAAACGTGTACAGCATTGCCTAACAGTACACACACACACACACACACACACACACACACACACACACACCTCTCTGTAATATCTACCTGTCCATGGCTTTACAGACAGTCCCACGTATATGTCCATGTGGTACCCCATCCTGCATCACACGTGTTAACATACACAAATTGATACCACTCATTAACATATCAGTCCTCTAAATGCCTAAACAAGCGGTCACAACACAAGGCCTGTTGCTATTTTACCTGCCTGATCTTTGTGTAGTGGTTTTACATGGCCTCACTGCTGTCATTCGGTATGCACCCTCTGTATGTCCGGACATCATGAGCATGGCCCCTATATGTGTGGGCTGCTATGTTCTATCCATAATATCACGCACTAGTGTGTCATGTGTATGTAATGCTCAATACATGCCAGATATGCTGCTCCTTCAGCCAGTCATGTGACAACTGTAATAATTGGATACACTCCCTGGTGTTAATTAGTACTTCCCCAATGCATCTGTACTGATGCACATGTGGGTTGTAGGTGACCCCTCTGCTGAATGCGATATTAAGGGGGTACCTGGTGCCTACCTTCCATCTGGATGCCTGTTCCATGCTACAGACCATATTATACTATCAGCTGTCCTGTGATTACACACGACAGGTATTCCCGGTGTGTAATGTGGCAGTCCATGTACATGTACTGCATGATCCCAGAGGGAGGCACTGCTGTATGAACACCCCACAATCACACGTGCATACATGGCCAGCCACACAAACACACACATATGCACACAAGCGTCCTATATACATCAACCTCCCTCCACTTCACCAGAGTGACCATACAGACAAACTGACTGCCCACCAGGATGCACACACACATACAGGTGAGGTTGCACAATGAAAGTACACACATTCTTCCTATTACCCCTCTGTCAACATGCACAATATATGGTAACCGACAGCATGCAGTGCAGCTGTAGTCAATCCATGCTGGCAACAGTATACATGTGTGTGATGCATGCGCTGTGTCACTAGGTGAAGCCCCTTCCCCTGGATACCACTGTGCCCATGAACACGGTATTTCTGTGCACCTGTTCTACACCCTGCCATGTACTGTGCACCACATCTCACAAGTGTGCGGCCCACTGCTGAATGTGTACTACTGTGTCGGTTATGTCAGCTTTAATGTTCACAGCCCCTGTGTTTTCCAGCAACACATACCTGGTATGACAAATGTCATTTGTGAATACCTGATGTCTGATGCACAGCTCTCAACATCAGCGGGCCATGTATGACCAATCCAATACTCTTACACTGACAACCATCAGGGCATACCATGGCTATGGGGGGTGTACACACCTTTATTGATTTGACGCTCCCATCCTTGATCTGCCATGGGACCACATCACCGCATATCTTAGCAGTACATGATCCCGATATGTGACATATGTCCTGTACTTTCACATGCAGTGTCTGTGGATTGTGTTAGGTGTGTGGCTGCCGACCATGATGCATACACACCGTGTGAGCATATGTGTGCACATCTTTATTATGATGGTTTATTGCACCTCTTGTGTGTATTGCAGCAGTCACTACTCCTGGCAGGGGTATACCAGCATGGGCTTCTGCATTTGCCAGTGTATGTTCAGTCTGCCCTACACATTTCCCTCTATTCTGCATGATTGCAGGGTCTACTCATGTGCACATCACATGGTGTTCACACACTGCCGTCACTCTTTGCAGTGGGGGTAGGGTTATGGCTGCCACAGGTCGTGAACCTGACTATGTGCAGGTAGAGCCATTCCTAGCATCCTTAGAATCCCTGCTGCAGTACACTGGTGTGTCATGCTGACACCCCCCCTTCAGCCTTTTAGCAGATGCATGACAAGTAAGCCCTATACACGTGTCACTTTGCAGTGTCCCATACACTGAACACCACATGTTACAGCCTAGTCCCAGCTGATAATGTGGACTACTGTAATGCCTTATGCCATAGTGTATCTCTGCAGCAGTTGCCATTGTCCTACAGGTATATATTTTGGTGTTGCACTGTATATGGGTGTTGTTCCGAACATGTCCCTACTGTAGGCCATGTCTCCCACCATTATGTTACTCCGTGTGGACACATTCTGCAATGACAGGATGTTAGTTATCATGCAGGTGTCTGACATACCCTTCCAATACCCCATCATGGTCACCCCTGTGATGCTGTGCATTTCACAGTAACAATGCATGCACATGTACAGCATGCATTTAGGGTAGGCGTGTTAGATGTGTGCATGGAACATACCATCACCATTACATGCCCAATGTGTTTGCAAGCATCTGCATAAATCATTCTCACCAGCTACAGGCTTCTGCCTTGGTGGTATCCTGGAGGGACATACATAAGAGGGTGAGAGATGCAATGTCAGTGGCCACACCTGTGGCAGTGCTACAGGGTGGGTGCAGTATTACAATACATCAATGGTACATTTCCACAATACTACCACATCTGGACATCTGTTTATCACTACTATGCAGCAACATAATATATCTATGACATGTCAGATATGCATGATCTACCTGTACCGATGTGGATGTATATGCAACAGTGGTCTACTGATGTGTCCTATGTCCTTACCTGCAAGCTCCTCGGCCGGTGTGTGGCTGCCACCCACCTCCACAAAGGTGTCCGGCGGTTGGTGGCTGGCCGGACAGGCAGGTGCCACGAGGCTGGCCAGGAGCTCCTCCACACGTGTCGGGGGGGGATGGATGTTATGGTCCCCCCTGTGCCGAGGTGATCCCCCCCGGACTGCAGCAGCACGCTCACGGGCATTGTGAAGCAGGTCAGTACAATGATGCGGTTGTGCAGTCTGACATCATTGACCCTGTGGACTAAGTCATTCCACAGGGCGGTCCACTCCTGCTGATCATGGGCGGCCCTGCCAAACAGCACAAGGTAGTGCTGGATTAAATATGTGATCAACACTTCATTTGTGGCTGCTGCATAAGTTGGCAAACGAGCATGGGACATCTTGGTTGAAAGACATGAAGATGGAAACAGGTCTGAGCAACTCATACAGCAAGATTACCACAGTTCTTAATACACATCTCTGTCACCCCCCCCCCACCATATCAGCTACAACAAACTGTACACACAACTCATTAGGTATGGCTACAGCTTACCTACCAGTGGGACAGATATTGTATTGTACCATACTTTCTGCTATGTGATTGTAGCCATGTTCCCTGTGTGGACACTATCATTGCTGGCCTGTTACAGACTATTCACCTGCATGCCATTGTCAGGGACACTATGGTTCCATATATGCCTGTGGTATGTGTGCTTTGTGATTGCTGCACATCTGACATTATGTGTTATTGGGGATATCTATGCATGCTGTTGGACATGTTCCGTTATTGTGTAGACTATTACTACCAACATATGTTCTATAACAGTGACACAATAACATGTATATGTACTATTGCCCAGCAGAACCATCTCTCCTAACCCATCTGCCCATGTTACCTGGCCACATCACATGTGTGTCCCACCCTGGGGCCTCCGCATGTACTGGTCCAACAATACCATCAGGTGGAATCAACCCAGGGGATGTTGTCCCCCCCCCCGGGGCACACACAGACATGTTCCTGTCCCCTGAGCTCAGGTCCAGGGTCTGTTCCATGACGGGCTCCACACACACATGTGGGATGTGCTACATCACTCTGAGGCACCCACTACAGATTCAGAGGGCCAACAGGCTTCTCCTGCTTAGCCTCCAGGCCAGGCACCTTCAGGACATGGACTGCTATTATGAGTAGCAGTAGGTGGGAGGCTTGTTCCCATTTTGTCCATATTGGGGCCCATGGGCATCCACATCACAGACCACACACCATCCAGGGTGTTCACCCACCACATGTGTCACATACCACCCCTGTAGACTGTCCTCTATATCTACCAACCCTCACCACCTCCACAACTATACCTGCCATACATTCCCATATTCCCATTCCATACTTCACAGACGAGAGCAATGTGATCCAAACAAGGGGTTAACATGTGACATACCCATCCATGTTGCACACATTGCCAGCTGTAGATATCTGTGTGTATTGTTATGTGTGCTATTGCCTCGCACATAGCATGCATCACTGTGGTAGTAATATAAGGGACATGTATTTACATACATATATGTTTGTGTGTGTGTTTGTATATATGTAGACGTGTGCATATAGGTATAGATCTATATATGTGTAGATATATGTGATGTATACATGTGCTCATATATATGTCTACGCATGGGTATCTGTACATTTGTGGATATACATGTAGATATATATATATATATATATATATATATATATATATATATATATATATATATTCATATATTATATATGTGTACATATGTACACATATGCATACCTATATGTGGGGAACATTCAGACATCTTCCTGCACAGCTGCACTGTTCTGCCTTGCTACAACACAGACAGGTGCCACATATGGGCACAGCCTGACATTAGGGTGTATATGTAGGACTTGATTGCAGGTAGCCCTATTACACACTTATGGCATTCCTGCATGCTACATTACAGATTAACCTGAGTATCCTGCAAGGGGTGGGCTGTGGGTCCCATGTGATCATCATAATGGCATTACTTCCACCACCAGCTATTGGCCATGTAATATTCATACTGCCCATTACACAACACACACTATGATGGTTTACATCTTGTCAGTCAGTGTTGATCTGCACAGTTGATGGCTATGGCCCAGTACCCACAAGGACAGACACTATTGTCCATAGCAGTTGTTTAGTTGAACATCATTACAACAACACCTGATGGCACATATAAATAATTCCACATCATCTATCCCATTATTATGGAGCAGGTACTACATTCAGTTACATGCATATATACTTCACATACCTGTTGTGGGAATGATGTCTGTTCTGGATAGTTTGCTGGATGTTATTATAGTTTTATTTTCCTTTGGCTTTGCTTTGCCTTTGCCTTAGGCTTGTTTTTTTTTACATTTCCTATGGGAGCCGGACTGTACTGCATGATATGTTACTGGTACCAGCCTGGCATCATACAGGTGGGATGGAGTACTTTTAACATCTTGTGCCCATATCGTGTCAGGTCCTGGGTATGGGATCTGCAGCAGTTGGTAGTGTATTGCAGGGCAGATGTGTTTGGCTATGGCGTGGGGATACCTATTCATACAAGACGTATGTTGTTTGGGGCCTCTCAACCCCAGTAACGGTGCATGTGGACATATATGGTTATGTTATGTTCCCATTGTTATCTACAGATGTATGTCCATATATACCTATATATATATATATATATATATATATATATATATATATATATATATATATATATCTGCTTACATATATTTAACTTGCTGTATATATATATATATATATATATATATATATATATATATATATGCACATATAGATGTAGACATATATATCTATAGATGTATGCATTTGTATGTATATATATATATATATATATATATATATATATATATAGTATATATTTCTATATTATATCTGTATCTACATATATAGATATGTTATATCTATTTAAATATAAATATATATACACACACACACACATACATCTACATGTTGAAATACATTCCCTGTACTGTTGAATGACTGGGCTGGATGATATGTTTGTGAAAACATCAGGGTTATGTATATCTGACATGGCTTAGTGGTAAATCACTTTTGCTATGGTGCAGGGGCCTGAGTTTGAGCCTTGCAAAGGCTGTTTATTTTGTTGCTGGGCAGAACAAGGGGCCGTTGGATACAGAGTGGTTAAGGCACTTTTAAGCAGTTGTAAGTGGGTTTGCGCGGAGGTAAGCACTGCTAACATCTGGTTACAGTTTCTTATACTCAGTTAGCTTTTAAATTGCTTAACCTGTGTAGGCATTGCTTACCCCTGTGCAAACAGGCTTAAACCCGCTTACTGCTGCTTAAAAGTGCTTACTCCCACTTATCCCCACGCTAATCTCTTTAAAAGAAAAGAAAAAAGGGTTGATAGGAAAGTGTTGAAAAAGGGGCACAAAGAGGGAAAGACAGTAGGGAAAATAGCTAGGGATGTGCAGGAAGTGTGTAGGGTAGGTCCATAGCTGCCCATTTCTTCTACAGCAACAGCTGTGCATATACACTGAAATTGTAGATAGAGTTGGACACTCAAACCCCTGGGAGAGGGGTGAGGACAACAATAATAAGTTGTGATGCCAATTAGACTGGATTACATGTGTCCAGTGGACATGTGTGCAAAATGGACAGCTATGTATGGGGCGAGATTTTTTTTTTGGGAACAGATTGCCCTTATTTTTTTCCAGGTGAGAGTAGGATGTTGGGGAGGGATAGTAGGTATATTTTGGGGAGGTAGGTTGGGTAGGTTAACAGACAAGACAAACAAGACACATACAGGGGGTGGTATATGACACATGTGGGGGGTAAACACCTTGACGGGGGGGGTGTTGGGAAATCAGAAGCCCATGAGCCCCCTAGGGGAAACAGTGGGGCTGAGATCCCCACCCATGGGCAGGCACCACTTGCTGTGCTGGGAGCTGAGTCGCAGAGCCAGGCTGACCCACTAGTTGTGACACACAGCCCTTGAGCTGGCGTAGCAGATCTCTGACCTCCCTGCAGAGCTCGCTATGCACCTTGACCCGAACCTGGCAATGGGTGACAGGTTCCTGTCTGCACCTGCTCCCAGGGGGATGAGCCCAATCCCCTGAGGCAGTTCCACCCGAAGGTGGTGCAGGACCAACAGACGAAGAGGTCCTGGGTTGGGCCCCAGACATACTGGTGGCCAGTGCCATGATTGAGGTGGAACAGGTGGGTCCGCTGGGACCAGCTTTCCCAAATGTGCTATAGTGTTTAGATTTTATCATCATATGTGGGTTAGTAATAGTCAACACATTCCAGGGTTAGGTATAACAGCATGCATAGATATTCTCATTAACCCAGACACCAGATACAGAACAGTTGCATAGCAAACAGAACACATGCATATATGGGACCATAGTGGTAATAACAACAGCATGCAGGTACATTGATGACACCATGCCACCAATGTTGGAATGATTCAATATAGCACATGCATGGAAACAAATATTAATATTTATCAACCAATAGGACATAATCAGAACATTGGAATCATTACATACCAGTTGAGGTGGGTATGTAGTTTATTGTTGGAGATATGGTGGGGGGAGAGAAAGATGTCAGTTAACAACTAGTATATTCCTGTAGTCCACATTACTTTCCTAGTCAGTGCTGTTATCTGAACCTTACAAGTATTACTACACTACCCTATAGCGTTAGTTTGGACAGTGATATGGCTGTCGTCATCGTTATTTTATGAACTGGTTTTACCTGCAGTATACACCTCTTACCTGGTATACCTGTGGAGGAAATGTTTAACACTAACTAACTGTTTCTACACATACTCCCAGATTCAGGGTTGATGTTGTGTACATAGCTATCCAACTCTTTCTGCACAGACTCTGGCCATGTCTTGACCACATGCAGGTGTACAGGGACATATCTAGACTATTGCCCTCTTCAACCTTTAGTGACTTACCACACTCTTATACAGGCTTTCCTACACAGTTATATTATGTAGCACAGTGTGCGTGACAGTGATCAGTGATACCTTATTATTCAGAGCTACTGCAACACTCACAATTCCATACAAAGTAAAAAATAAATGAAGAAGATCACCAACGGAGCACTACAGCACTAAATCCAGAAAAGTTATTGAAAAAAGTTTCACTTTTACAATTTTACAATTCCATACAATATCAAAGTAAACAGTACCAGTACAGGGTATCAAGCTTTTTATTTCTTGGCACAGTGTTCATATCCAACGTACCTGTGGGAGCAATGTTTGTTAGCACTACCTGAATGTTGCCACACAAAGTTGCAGATTACACATTAGTATTATGCACATACATCTCACTCTGTTACTGTACACACTCTGGTCACAGCTTGACAACATGGGGGTGTAGGTAGGATATACTTGGCTTATTACTCTCCTAACAGCTTCGGGAGTTGCTACAGTGACATGTTTGTCCTCATAGATGTTTGATAATCACTTGTATTCCCTGTTTGCTGACTAAACATCTGGGATCATCCCAAAGACTTCCCAGGGGGACAGGGTGACAGGCAGCAGATATGGGCCTATATATTGGACATTCTGGTCTTATCTGTACAGTTGTGGGGTATGATTCTGTATGCAGCCTACTTCCACTCCCAGGATTCAGACCATGGCTGTGTCTGCTACAATTTAAAGACTGTCCATAAGAGTTGTGTGTGCTATATAGATATTGCTGTATATCTCCTATCTGCTTTCTGTCTTATAATTTTCCCATGCTTTTGCATTCTGACCTTGAATTACAACACTCTTATACAGATTTCCTAGACAGTTATATTTTGTAGGATAGTGTGGGTGACAGCGGAGTAATACCTCATTATTCAGAGCAACTGCATCAGTCACAATGCCATACAATACCAGTGTAAACAGTACCAGTACAGGGTATCATTCTTGTATTTCTGGGCACAGTGTTGGTATCTGACAGACCTGTGGGAGAAATGTTTGTTAGCACTACCTGAATGTTGCCACACACAGTACCAGATTCCACATTACTATTATGCAAATACATCTCACTCTATTACTGTACACACTCTGGCCACAGCTTGACAACATGGGGGTGTAAATGGGACATATGTGGCTTCTTACTCTCATAAGGTTTTGGGGAGTTGCTAGTGTGCCAGCTTTGTTCTCATAGATGTGTGTCAATCAGTTGTATTTCCTGTTTGCTGCCTATTCATCTGGGATCATCCCACTGATTTCCCAGGGGGACAGGTTGATAGGCAACAGATATGGGCTACTTTACTGGACATTCTGGACATATCTGTACAGTTGTGGGGTATGATTATGTATGCAGACTACTCCCACTGCCAGGATTCGACTACTTCCACTGCCAGGATTCGAACCATGGCTGTGTGTGTGCTAAAATACAACAGTTCACATCTCAGTTGCATGTGCTATTTGGGTTTTGGTGTCTATCTTTTCCCTGTTTTCTGTCTATGTGTCTCTCAGTTGTACTAAATGGCCTCTGAGGATTACACCAGTCATATACAAGCATTCCTACACATTCTATTTATGGTGCACGGTGTGGGTAACAGTGCTTAATACAACAGTATTATTACGTGATTGCATATCTACATTACCATATGATACCAGAGTATACACATGCAGTCCAGCAGTTAGACTTTTATTGTCAGGCTATTACGCATTTATTTACATACAAACTATATGCGACGCTTCCTGCCATATTCTCCGGTGTATGCAGTACTTGCCTTAAACAATACAGGTTTTATACAGGCAATTAATTTACTAATACTTTTAAATTTATTTCCTATGACAGTAAATGCATGAATATTACTGACCTGCCTCACGTCGCAACCTCTCCAGGTGACTTCCATGGGCCTCCTGGTTCGAGGCCTACTCAATTGCAACTGTGGACGACATAAGAGGAATATTTAGCCATACCTATCCATGATATACATGAGCTGGCAATTATTACACACATAGTGGGGTGATACAGCTGGGACATCCCCTGCTGTTCTAGCCTCTTGGATCCACTGCTCCAAGAGGTCCCCCTTATGCTGCTTCAGGTCATCATAGTGATGCCTGACCTGCTCACCAGTTCGGGGTATGCCACTGGCACTAGTGAGATCATGGGCGAGATGGTCCCAGACTTCCGCCTTATATTGGGAACCCTGGTACTGGCCCTGCAGCAGTCTCTGCGTATGGTCTTTGATAAGGAGTCCTGCCATGACTCTGGACTCCTGGATGCACCAGCACTGCACCTGAAAGCACACTCCCTCTCCCATTCCTGACATGGTGCCTGCAAGGGGAAGCTACAACCAGTTATGAGATGTATTCCCACCTGTTGGGTTTAAGTAGGGCCGATTTCCCGCACTTTTTTGTGATTAGCCGGTTTTGAAAAGGCTAAGCTATGGGCAAACCTGCTTACCTAAGGTTAGCATTGTTTAAAGGGGTATACCACTGGGCACAATGGGTTAACTGGCCTACACATTGCTTACACCTCCTAAGCTGGCCTGTGCAATGCTTAGCGGTGCTTACATTAGACTTTACATTATACTTTCTTTTTGGTATTGATTTCTTATTCATTACATCTTATATATCTGCCTGGTATCCATGATTAATGTGTACGTACACTTTTTGGGGTCCTTGTGTTTTATTGGGGACTTCAACACTCTATTAAAATTACACCTCACTTCTGGGCTTACTGCTGTACTCCAGTTCACATATTTATGTTATGTAGTGGGTTATGGAACATGCGACTGTATACTGTTTCTTTTCACAGGTTCAGTTTGATTTCACTATAGTGAGGACTTGTTTGGTGATACCTCATTCTTCTGTACTGCTGTGATGACTTGGCGGTTAACTACTGTGACTATAATGTATAGGGTCCAGGGTTCAAGACCTGCAAGGCTGTTTATTTTTGTTTCTGGGCAGAACAAGAGCCATTGGATACGGAGTGATTAAGGCACTTTTGAGTAGTTGTAAGCGGGTTTGCAGAAGGTTAAGCAATGCTAACCTCCAGTTAAATATGCTTACAGAGAGTTAGCTTCAAAATTGTTTAACCTGTGTGTGCATTGCTCACCCCCACACAAACAGGCTTAAACTTGCTTACTAGTGCTTAAATATGCTTACTACTGCTTATTGGTGCTTAAACTTGCTTACTAGTGCTTTATTCATTATGATACTGACACCTCACCTGTGCATTTAATGCAGTACTCCAGTTCACAAATATATGTTATTTATTGGGTTATGCAACAAAAATATTGATCATAACGTGCTTTGCCATGGAAAATGGAATGTGCTGCATTGGGACTCGAACCGGGAATGCCTGCTTGTAAAGCAAATGCTCTGCCCACTACACTATTGCTATACTGCTTCATTTGCATATATCTTCCTTGTTATCCTCTTCAGCCATTTAAGCTGCATTAACTGTAGCTAAGCGATGGGCACAGATGCGCACCTACGGTTAGCTTTAATCGGATTTTAAAATAAAAAAGAAAACGGGTTTGTTCATTTAATTGTATTTGTTATTGCTGTTGTACATGTGGGGGAATGTTGCTGGGGATATGCGGACACCTATGAGCGGTCTTGCTCATTTCTTAGGCCTTTCTGCTGTTCTCCATTGCGGGGGCATGTATATTCTGAGAGCTTTGCTCTCAGACACACCCCCTGCACTCTTACATGCTCTGTGTAGAATTAGGAGCTCAGGCAGCGCACCTCATTAATTTGCATGGTGCGCTGCCGTCCTGCTCCTAAATGGCCGCTTCCATGCAGGACTAAGTCCTGCACAGAAGATTAGTAAATCCGGGGGTATGTCTCTCAGAAAGTGTAAGACATTGGCAAAATATGGATAACTTACCAAGAATGTTGGCAAAGAGCTCACAAAATGCTTAGTAACTGTTTCTTCATACCAACAAAAAGTTATTTTAATAAGTTACTATGATTTAATATCATTTACCACAGCTTTTTGTTTAAAAAATATTAGCAATGAATGTAGGATATACCTTTTCAATGTGGAACAACATAAAATACAGAATGTTATCACTAAAAAGGAGAAACATTCCTCTTAATGAGGTAGCATTAAAAGTCATGGTTACATAGTTCAGCACTTTTCTGAAATGTTAATGAATATTCTGTGTTTATGCAAATAACTGTAAGATCCAAAGTAGTTGTCAGTAAAATCTTTTGAATTTAAAGAAAACTGGACATTTCCAGCTGAAAAAAGTGGGGGTGATGACCACTCTGCCCACTTGCAGAGTACAGTATCCCCTAAACCATACTGATGTTATGGATTGGAAATGGGTTACTGTACGCTGCAGGGAGAAAGGTTATCACCTTCAGTTTTTACTGTTTCAACAAACATATAAGTTGGGTTAGTCAGCATAGGCTAACAAGCCCCATTCCCAAGAAGATCACACCATTCACTTTAACAACATAGTGAAAGGAAAGACATTAAAGTGATCTTCTAATGTTTTATACACTTATCTTTGTTTTTCCTTCACAGAGGAGGAGAAAAACACTTCCAAAATCTCTGTTTTTCATACACTGACATCATTGAGGTAAATAGTAAACTTTAACTTTAGTGGAGTCAGTGTAGTACAAACGTGAGTTGCGCCCACAGGCTTTAATGGGTACACCTTCACGTATGATTGAAGGTGCCCCATTAAAATGCATGAATGCAGCACACATTGGAAAAGGGTAACATCATGGTGGAAAATACTAAATTTATTTGGGGCATGGTTTAGTAAAATGTTTATGGAACATTTTATTAAAAAACATCCTATATATATATATATCTTCTTCTTTTTCTTCTTTCAGCTTTTCCCGGTTAGGGGTCGCCACAGTGGATCACCTGTCCGCTCATGATATATAAATATATATATATATATATATATATATATATATATATATATATATATATAAATATATATATCTAAAGAGAGAGAGAGGATTATGAGCAGGTTGCCAATCCTAACTGACTTGGGTTCCCTTATATCCATATGCAGCACTGGGTATCCCCTTCTTGAGCAGTGCTTGCTAAGTAGAGATCTCCTTTTTTCCCAGTTCATCTGCTGAGTTACACTCCTGGTCTGCCAACCATATACTCATACCCTCAGACAAAGTGCTAAGGGATTTTTCCCTCACCAAAACGTCTGCCAGTCCTTCAGAAGTGGTGACCTGACACCCACACACCCACCAATGAAAATAAGTGCTTAACTCAGCAACATAATCACATACACTTTCAACTGCTTTGCATCTATGCTCACAAAACTTTTTTCTGTAAGCTTCAGGTGTTAACTTAAAACATTCCAATAAAGATTGTTCAACGTTATCATAGTTTAAACAATCAGTAACAGACAATTTAGAAACAGCAGTTACAGCTTTACCATGAAGTAAGGGGGTCAGGAACCGTACCCAGTGCCCTTGGTCAGCATTATACTTTTTACATACTCTTTCAAATATATAAACAAAACTATCAACATTATTACCCTCTGTAAACTGTGGAAGACAGTTACTGACCTTTATTGCTTCCAAGGTTTGGTTATTCCCTTCCATATTAACTTCATTACCTTGACTAAGAGTCAGCATCTCCCTCTCATGTTGATGCTGCTTCTAATTTTTTCAGCCTTCAAATGCTGCAGTCCCTCATTTTCTTCAGCCTCCAAACACTGCAGTGTCTCTGCTGATTTTAATTCCAAACATTTGGCCTTCAGTTCAAGGGTGAACTGTCCTGTTTCTGAGGGCTGCAAATCCCCATCACCAGGCTGGTTATTCTCATGGTTACTGGTTTGGTCTACATCTGTGGCTAAGGCTGAAATAATTTCCTCTTTAGTTAGGTTGGCATGCACCAGTCCTTTGGCTTCACACACTTTGGCCAACTGGTTCTTTGTCAGCTTGTCATAATCCTCTGATGACATCTTTGCCAGCTTTCTCTGACTAAAGGAAACTACCAAAAAATAAATAAAAATATTGTGAAAATGAAACTCTGTATGTTTACCTTGTCACTGGTGTGAGAGTACACACACCTTCACTGACTGCCTACAGGCTACAGAAGTTTAAGTAATATCCACACCACTGCTCACCAATATGTGACGCCCCTCCTCTGGGTGAGGGATCAAGGAGTCTCAATCCTCACCACTGACACCAATGAGGAACAAAAATGGATACACACAGTATTTTCAGATGCAGCTCTCTGTACCAAGCATAATTTACCTTAAGAGCACACAAGGAACCTACTCCTGTCTTTGGACTAGGTTTCCCTATCTCTCACCAGGCCTCAAATAAGACCCCATATTGACCACAGCTGTAGAGTTGAGTCCTCAGTGGAGTGTTCCAAGCCAAGTCCTCCACCACCCTCTCTGTGAAACCAGTGATCTGTGTCCCTGCTCCAAGTAACTGACACACACTCTGAGATTTGATTTTCACACACACACACACACACACACACACACACACACACACACACACACACACACACACACACACACACACACACCTTGGAAAGGCTGGCACAGATTTCCAGCTATTTCCTCTCTGCCCAGAATATAAGGTAGACAATGTCACCAGAACACTCCAAAGCCAGCTACTCTAAGACTCTTACAAGGGTACCTAATTATACTGAGTAAAATTAATACTAATACAAATGGTAGTGTTTGACCAATGCAGCAAAGCTTTCAGGAGCAGCTACAGTGTTACCAAATACATTTAAGAACTTTCAAAGGTTAAAATATTCTCTAAAGACAAGCCACAATGAAAAGTTTAAATATATTTAATAATAATTAATAAATGAACAGGAAAAAACTAAATATCTGTTTACAGTAAATATTCTGTTTAGAATAAATATCAGAGTTCCAGCCACAGGAAATATTTAAAATAACACTGATGGATAGATTCACACAGATAAAACCAAAAACCAGTAAACAAGTACTTCAAAATGCAGGAACTGCAGAGCAAAGTACCACACAACCTTGTTCTCCTTCAGGAACACCAAAGCTTTATTTTACAACAACAAATAAGCACTTTAGTCTCAAATTAACTTTAAAAGAAACTTCATCAGAAACAGCGTATTGTCATCACAACTACATTTAAAATACAAATGAATAGTGACTTCATTTCCTCCTGCTAAGCAGGAAACCAAAAATTTAAAGTGGCAGCACATAAAAAACAGCCATCAATATTTAAATAATTACATAATGGGACCCTAATGATTCATATAACAAATATTGCACTTTCTCATACTGCATGATAATACTATCCAATTTCTAAACAGATTTTAATAGCAATAAATAAATAAATAACAGTGCTATATGATATAAAAGCCCTACCATGGCATAAAATGGATTTCTAAGATGAATTCTTAGAATAAATACATGTATATAAAACCTTACTATGTAACTGTATAAATATGTAATAGATAACAGTATATATATTTAAAATGAATTTTATAAGATGAATTTTATAATATATATATATATATATATATATATATATATATATATATATATAAAATATATATAACAAATATATATAAAAAGAATAATAAACAAGATTAATCTACTAGTGTTTATCAAGTGGCTTTATTTTTAATAAACTACTAATGCACACATTGTCATTCAGATCTGGCCAATATAATGAATTCAGATGAAGCTGCCAGGTAAGTTCCAGTTTCTCTAATAAGTATGGCCAGTCCCCCCCCCCGTTCCATTAATTTTACAGTATCCAACACAATAAATTTGAAGCTATGCTCAGGATGTGCCAAAATGTGTTTAGCTAAGGCATTGAATTCATATTTGTCTCAGATGTTCCCCAATTCTACTCTTTAGCTTATGCTCTGTTTTGCCCACATAGAAACAGGGGCAATTAGAGCAGAGGGCACAATATACCACTCTTTCAGGTGTACAACAGAATTTCTCTTTGAACTTATTAAAAATAAAGGCACTTGATAGACACTAGTAGATTAATATTGGTTATTATTCTTTTATATATACATATATACATTTGTTGGGACATATGTCCTATTGGTTTATAAATATTTGCATTTATTTATATGCATGTGCCCTGTTGAAATACTACAATATTGGTGGCATGTTACCATCAATTAAACCTGCATGCTGTTGTAATGTCCACTATTGTTCTATATATGCATGTGTTATGCCTGCCTTTCAACTGTTGAAAATCTGGTGTGTTGGTTTAATGGGAATACTTCTGTATGTTGTTATAACTAATTGGGAATGCTGTTGACTGTTACTAACCCATATCTTTATTAAATTCTCCAAAACATAGTTCGTATGGGAAGGCTGGTCCCAGCAGACCCACCTGTCCCACCTCAGCTAGCCATGGCACCTGGCAACAGCAGATCCGGTGCCCAGCCTGGGACCTCCTCCTCCGTTGGCCCTGTGCCACCTTCTGGTGGAAGTGTTGCAGGGGATGGGGCTCGCCCCCCCATGCAAGCGTGGGCGGAGAGGCACCTATCACCCTTCGTATGGTCTGGGCTGTGGTGCATAGAGAGATTAAACATTCTGTTGCAGAACCTCTACACCAGCTTGAGGCCCGAGTGGCAGAACTCCCGGGTCAACCTGCCCCTCCTACACAGCCCCCAGCACAGCCATCTTCTGGGCCGTGAAGGTGCAGTGGTGACTGCCCATGGGTGGGGATCTCAGTCCCACTGTTTCCATCTGGGGGCTCATGGGCTTGCAATTTCCAAACATCCCTCCCCGTCAAAGGTGTTCATCCACCACATGTGTCATATACCACCCCTGTATGTGTCTTGTTTGTCTTGTCTGTTTACCTCCCCAACCTACCTCCCCAAATATACCTACTTCCCCTACCCCACATTCAACTCTCACCTGAAAAAAAAAAGGGCAATCTGCTCCCAAAACAAAAAAATATGCCCCATACATAGCTGCCCATTTTGCACACATGTCCACTGGACACATGAGATGTTATTTAATTGGCATTACAACACACTTTGTTGTCCTCACCCCTCTCTCAGGGGTTGAAGGGTTCATATATACCTCCAAATTTATTGCATATGCATAGCTGTTGCTGTTGAAGAAATGGGCAGCTATGGAACTTCCCTACACCCGTCCTGCACATCCCGAGCTATTTTCCATACTGTCTTTCCCTCTTTGTGCCCCTTTTTCACCACTTTCCTATGTCCCCGTTTTTCTTTTCTTTCAAAGAAATTAGCGTGGGGGTGTGCGGGAGTAAGCAACATTAAGCAGCAGTGAGTGGGTTTGCACGGGTTTGCGCTTGGCTAAGCTTACAACTGCTTTAAAGTGCCTTAGTCACTCTGTATGTGAGGGCCCTTGTTCTGCTCAGGAACAAAATAAAACACCTCTGTAAGTCTCGAACCCTGGACCTTGCACACACTACACAACATGTCACTAAGCCACAGTAGATATACATCAAGTTGGTGCTTAAATAGTTATATCATGCATCAGAATGAGTGAATGTAAAGGAAAATTCGGAATACCATACCACACAACTTGTTCTGTGGATGTTGACCAACAGTTGTTGTGGGATTACATTACATGACTGTGATAAGAGAAGCAGCCATTCTAGCAGGAAATAATGTCACACCATCACCTTACAACCCCACACAGTATCACAGCAGGACAAACACTGGCATATCTGTTTAGGGCAGAGGCCATACCTCTCAACTGTCCCTAATTTTCAGGGACGTCCCTGATTTTGACCCAAATTTTAGCTCTGTCCCTCTGAATCTCTCCTAAAACTACTGACTTTGGGCAGAAAGGTGGTGAATTACACTTAATGAATAATGACAATAATTAGCAGTTATACACTTCTTTTACTTCAGAAAAGGTGTATTAATTCATATGCTCTGATTCTCTCAATGTTTCAACTTAATGGCACTAATATTTTAAAAGAGTCCCTGATTGTCCCTGAGTTTTTCTTGACTTTTCCCTGATTCTGTTCAGATTTGTACCCGATTGGTTGAGAGGTCTAGCAGAGGCAGAAACACAGAGGTATATCAGCCTTTCTGCTGTTACACACTGTGCGAATAGCTTTGGAAGGAGTTTTGGAAGCATATCCTTATGTAGGAATATAATACTGAAATACAAATGGATGTAGCCATGTACTGGTAGCAGCCAACTGTAAGAATACCATTGCTCTATTGCTGAAAAGACCTGTGTGGTGCACAGACAAAAATAACAGGCCATTCTCTGGCTATCATGTGGATAGGTCCACAGTTGGGAGTTACGCAGACAGACTACATGCCTTGATAAACTAACATGTACACAGCAACCCTGTAAGTCCAGCAAGATAAAATCCACACAATACTACTTACTCTCTCTGTACTTCTGCAACCCCACCCAAATGTAGAATATACCTGTGTGTGCAGAGTCTACCAAGGATGTAGGTAAGCATACTCACAGTACTGAAATGTGCCCAGTTTGTCTGAGCAGCTTGTGCTAATGTCAACACTAAAAATGTACAAACTGTTTAGAACTGAGAAAATGAATATTCATAGTATAGCAGTTCACAAACAATTCTTGTGCCAAAGGAATACATCTCTATAACTAGCTTTGTATGGCAGTTAATTGTAACAGTTGAAAAGAAAGTACATCTTTCCATGTATCTTGGGATAGCATTTTGAGGGGTGAGTACATTTCTGCACTGACAAGTGGGTACTGGAAACAGCAACATTAGGTCTGAGTACAAAATGTAAATCTGTGGCTACACCCCTGGCTTCTGATATAAGAACTATACCAACCTTCTGTCTTAAACAATGATGTCCACACCAAACAAAGATGATCTCCATCTTGAAAAGCTGAAAGGGCCATGCCTACATGAGTCAGCAGTTTATAATACTGGGTTGCTATGACAGTGATTACTTCAATTACTACACAGCAGGCTGCATGCAATTAGCAAATGGTGGGCACTAATTGGTGCAGAGGCCATCACATGTTCATGTGCAATTCCTACAAAAGCAGGCTGCAATCTCTGCCAACAAACTCAATCACTCTATGAGAGAGAGAGAGAGAGATTACCAAAGTATACAAATTAAAGGTATGTGACACATATGTAGGTACTGGCATGTAGTAGATGTTATTGAAGAATAGTCTACATAATGTGAAACATTCATATGTGGCAGCAGTACTTCTTTCTGCACAGATGTTCTGCTTAACTACTGCTATGGACAATACTGTGTGTACCTGTGGGCAGTGGGACATACCTGTGAAATGTGTAGCTCAGCATTAAATGTCAAAGATCTGATCTATGTTATCTGTGTTCTGTACAGTAGTGTGGCCAATGGCTGTTGGGGGGATTAGCACTGACATTATATAAACATGGGTGTGACAGAACAACACATGCATGATAGTCATATTAAAGTGTAGCTTAGCACTGGCAAGTGCTGTAGCAGTCTAGTATGCTTATCTAGCATCTGTTTCCATATATAGCCCCCCTAATGTTAGTCTGTGTTCATATGTGACACCTATTTGTGTTGCAGCAAGGCCCAACAGTTCAGCTGTGAGGTCCAGGGACTTACAACAGTGTGGACCATGTGTGTGTATGCCACACACATACAGAGAAATATATATGTGTCATATATATTCACATCTGTATATGTGCATAGAGCAGGGGACATATTGCAACTGTTTGCGAAGGGGGGAGATATATATGTTGTTGAAGGTTAGTATGCGCATATTTGTATGTATGTTTTAGTGTGTGACAAACAAGACAGCATACAGTGCTGGTATATGACATGTGGTGGTTAAACACTGTGGGTGGTTCGTTCAGTTTGCAATGTTGAAGCCAGTAAGGCCTGCTAAAGCTACCTGGGCTGTGAACACCTTCAATGCATTTATCCCAAGACTGTGCAATGTTATTACATTACTGTACACCATACATCCTTTGTATAATTGATATTCTCACTATGAAAGGTGAAATGTATATATATATATATATATATATATATATATATATATATATATATATATATATATATATATATATATATATATATATATATATATATATATATATATTTATATATACTCATACACCTACATCTACTTGTTGCAATAGATTCTCTGTACTGTTGACTGACTGCGATGGTCAATATGTTTGTGAATACGTCAGAGATATGTATGTATTACTGGGAAACTGTTTATGTTATGGTATTCTGGGTCCTTGCTTTGATCCTAGCAAAAGCTGTGTATTCTGTTGCTAGGCAGAACAAGTGCTATTGCATACAGAGTGATTAAGTCCCTTGGTTTTAACTAGGGTGTGTCATTGGAAGCGAAAACACTACATCTATGATTATTGATTGGTACCGATGTTGAATGCAAATCCTTTGTGTACTGTAGTACTAATTGAAGCTCTGGCCTGTACAGCAAAGTATGGTGTATGTCCACATTGCTTACATCCACTGTTTTGTGTGGTCCCTGTATTCATCACAGATTACATTTCTCAAGATTAAGATTGTGTAAGTACTGACACACAGTACTGTATAGTACACATGGAAAGCTTATCTGGGTTGTCATACCTTTGTGTCCTGTAATTATGACTGACGTGTGTGTGGGTATGTCCATAACATGTCCTTTGACATATGTGTGGTAATACATATAACTGTGTATCTAGCAACATTCATAGTGTACTACAGCAGTATGTGACCTATATTCCAAATTGTGCACATATTTTGGCCACGGGTTTGGCATTAACAAGTTGTGTGGTATAATATTAATACATTTACTGGACCTTACACTGATTGTGATGGATGATATATTTCCTTACACATCAGCTTGATGTGTATCTGCTGTGGCTAGGTGGTGCATCTTGTTGCATACAGTGTGCCAGGTACTCTTGTATAGTCTTATATAGTGATTTTAATTTGTTGCTGTGCAGAACATGGTTCATTGGATAGAGAGTGAGCAAGGTACTTTCAAGCAGTTGTGGGGTGAGCAGTGATAAGTGTCAGTTACAGTGTTTCACTCTCGGTTAGATTATAGGTTGCTAAATGTCCATAAGCTGTGCTTACCCTTCTGAAAACCCACTTGCAAATGCTGAAATGTGCCTTATTCCGTCTGTAGTCCCTGACCTTTGTTTTGGCTAGTAACAAAATAAAAAGCATTTACTAGGAAAAAACCCACAACCATTAACATCACAGCATACGTGATTTGCCACTAAGCCATTTCAGCTATACATATCATTTATGTATTCACAAACATAACATCCAGTACAATCATACAACACTATAGAAAATGTACTCCAACATGTAGATATATGTGTGTGAGTAATTATTGTAATCTGTGCTCAGGTACAACATATTGTATTATGTATGTAAGTATATATATATATATATATATATATATATATATATATATATATATATATATATGGCAGTTCACTGATATCTGTACTGTTTAATGTTAAATGTGCCATATGACTTGCTCAGACATATTTTTGTATTTATGTCTTCCAGGGATCATGGCCCACCACAGGAACCCAAGCTACAGTAGGGCTGAAGATGATATCATCACTAGCATTATGATTCAGCACTACCATGAACTGTTTTCACGACCCAGCCAGGACCAGCAGGAGCATACTGCAATGTGGCAATTTCTTGTCCGCAGGGTCAATGAGATAGGCCTGCATAACCGCACATATGAGCAGGTATGCCACCACTGCAGTGATCTTCTCTGACATGTCCGTCAGCGTGCCGCTGATGTGTGAACGGAACAGCTTGCAACAGGGGGTAGTGTTAGCATCCATCCCCCCTCACCAGAGTGGAGGAGCTGCTCATGAGCCTAGTGGCACCTACCCAACAACAACAGCAGCAGACATACACCATGATGGAGGTTGGAACCAGCCAGCAAGCACACATGGAGCATGCAGGTAACATGGCATATCTGTAGACTACTGTTATCTGTATTGGTAGATCATGCATATGTGAGATGTGGAGTGTGTTGTTCGAAGATGTGGAGCCTGTTGTTGTGCAATACTGATCATTTGGAAAATAATCTGTAGCCCTGTGAATGTAAACTGTTGCTGTACTGTACGATTGTAAACACATAGTAGCAATGCCACAGTTGTGGCCACTGACAAACTGTCTCATCTCTATGAAGGTACCTCTGGGGTGACATCAAGGCAGTGGACAGATGCTGGTGAGTGTGTTCTACATTTAATATTGGAAATAAAAAGTGCATGTCATAGTTATGGTGTAGGCCATGTACACATGTAACACACCTACCCATAATGCATGCTGTGCATGTTTGGTGTAAGAGCACACACATCTCACTAATGTGATTAGCTGCCTCAAACACATGCAATACCCAGACCATCTCAAACAAATGTGGCTAGACTGTAGTGACCATTGGATAGGCACAGTTGATACTCAACATGCACATAACATACACATCTATGTCATACACAGAGCATTTTAACATGCTACACATAAAGGATTCCCAAACCCTCTGTAAAGACACACTCCAGTATCCAAAATCTCATCCACACATTACACAGAATATACCTGAGGGGTAGAGGCCTATCCTGGGGCATTTAAACACTCTGCAACACACTACACATTCATGTCAGGGAATGCTCCTTATTGTCCTCCTTACAAAATCATGGAACAACTGGTTGTGAAATGGTGAATTTAGCCAAGGTAGTACAGTTCTGGCACAGCATGATTTGTACTGGTTTGTGAAACATTTGTAGCCTTGAGTGACCACCTGATGCCTCATGATGATGGCCTGTGGTAGTATACCCCATCCAGTTATTGTAACCACAGTACTACACATAGCCGTCATTACTACACACCATAATGATGCATGTGTGCACACATATGCACCTCTAAATAGTATGCATACCAATCACCATTTGCACAACTGACACATATATGTCTTGTGATGCTATTGAGTGGCTAGGTCATATGATACATATTGGGTATGTGTAGTGTTTAAATATGCAGTCGTGTTTTAGCATGCCATGTCAAGGATGAGAATGGCATTTTCACAATATAATCTACACTCACTATAGGTACCGTACATTGGGTATGTGGCCGAATGGTATTCTATCAGTTATCCATGCACCACTGATGATGTTGTGTGAATACTCATCATACATGTGCTAAAAATGTGTCCACAATTAACACGTGTCCACAATTATTTGCTAAAGACACAGAGGCTGTAATCAGCATTGGATACCTATCTGACACACAGATACACATCCAGCAATGGTATGTACACATGTGAGTTATGGTGCACAGTATATCACAGGGTTATGAATACCTGCACAGCAATGTTGTGTCCAGGTATGCATTGTGTTTCAGGGGGAGGGCCATCACCGAATAACAAAACACATGCATCAAAGCCATGTATACTGTTAGTAACAAGGATTGACTACACTTGCACTGCATGCTGTTGAGCAACACATGTTCTGCATGCTGACAGGTGTGATATGACTGTTTTGCTTGTGATACTGTACTCCACCATCACCTGCTATTGTGTATCTTCTGTGATTGCTGGTGTTGTGTGTGTCTGCTTTTGGGAGGAGTGTAGTTTTTTTGTGTGCATGTGTGCATCTGGTCTGAAGTCATGTTCAAGTCTTAAAGTGTGTTTCCAGTTTTCCTCTCACAGGTGGCGAGGTGGGGCTGGTTCAGAACAGCAGGGAACCTGATGTCACTGACACAGACAGTGATCATGAGGATAGATGTGTTGGGGCACAGGCAGGTTTGTCAGGGTCTGTTGCTGGGCCACCAATTAACAGTACACAAGTCTCCACCCCATCCATGCGCACAGTCATACTGCCTGTGCATCCATCATCACAATTGCCATTAGCTGAGGGACAGTGTACGGTTGACACTGGCCAGGACAGTGTGGTATCTATGGCACATGTATCAGTGCAAGCAGCCATAGCCAGATGTCTGGAATGGTACCATATAGGCAGATGCTCGGGGTTCTCATCAGAGCACTGCTGGTCATCACGCCCCTGGCAGACGTGCCACACCTCTTTCTACCACACGCATGTTCTAGGCTGTCATGGAGGCACAGACATGAATAGAGCGGTACACCAGACAGGGGCTAAGGGCACAGAGGGCTCATTATACCTCTGTAAATGACAGTATTTGTGACCTACCAGGTGCCATACATGACTACACTAAGGTAATTGATAGACGTTGGGGTGAGACATTGGATGTCCTCTACAATGTCATGTCCATGTGTCAAGACAGTGCGAGACGGTTGAGACGTCGACATGGACGTATGCCAGCAACATCACCAGCTGGAGGTCACCGTGGACATCCAGCAAGTCACAGCCACTCCCGTAGTGCCAGTACCAGCCCCAGCAATATTGGGGGGGCTGTCCATAGGCCATCCTAGCAGACCACTTGCATGTGGCTCTGGCCAGTCCCAGCAGGGACCTGAGGATAGTACCCAATCTGGATTAGTACCTGATACTGTCTGTAGCACCCCTGCCAGGCACAGGTTCTGTTTCCATGGCCAGAGACGGTGATCTGTAAAGCCTGCCAGGTACAGTCTGTAGCTGTCTCACTAATCCCCGTATATGGCAGCCACATGGTGAAACTTTGTGCATGCAGACACACACACATAAACCAGAAACCTAGGGCAAACACATACCCGCACACATGACATCAACATTGGCCCATAACAGTACTCATGGCACTCACACACACATGTCGATTGTATGGCTCAGTGTAGGCCTCTAGCAAACCAACAACACACCCTGTGCATATGATGAAACCTGTGCCATCTCCTGTCATCTGTAACATTGATGCAGGAACAGGCTAACATGGTGCTGATGCACAGGGTGACTTTAATAAAGTATAGCAATGGTTGGATGTTTAGCATGTTGTCAGCAGTAAAGTGTAATGATATTCTTGAAGGTGTATCCTTGAATATTGTATTGTTTTCACCAGTGTTTATTCCAATTGTGTTTTGTTTGCCCATGTGCCACTTGGCTGATGTGTGTAGTTGTGTCAGCATGCATTATACAGTGGACAGTAAGTGTGGGGTGTGTGCAACACAGGTTTGCAGGTGTCCATTTGTGAACATGGTGGAGGTGCACTGTCTGCATGTACATGCATATTGGACACATGGGCAGGGTGACATGCCCTGTATTGACCAGTGTTAACACTCCATAGTTTCTACTGGTGGCAAGTATGCATTGCGCTACACACATTTTGGAACTTGAGTACGCATGTGTGTGTATAACACGGGTTGACACTGTGCTGTGGGTGATGCTGTTGTTGCTATCTGTGATTGGTTTGCATTACTAAGGTTAACACTGTCCCAACTGCATAATCCTTTAGTAATGCACACTGTTCACCTACAGGGTTGCATGGACCGTGCTTTCACAAACACAAGAAATACTCACTTATACAGTAAAAGTGTATTAGTCTCATGGACCTCTGCCATAAACTAAATATATAATAGAAGGTGTGAAGTTGTACCAAAAAAGAGTTACATACCAAGAAGGGATAACCTCTCTGGTCAGTATCATTGGGAAAATACAAGCCCTGATTAATCATACAAGGCAAGCTTCAAAATACAAATTGGCAAGGATTCCAAAGACAACACTAAAGCTTTCTTTAGTGTTATTTATAATCTAGAGGGGAAATCTCAGATTTGGTCAGAGTTAATGTAAATGGTCACAAAGTACACTTATCTGAATGACATTACCAATATCTTGTCAGACAGTTTGAATGTGGATTTCACCACCCTGTAGTTACACAAGGGCCACATTTCCAGACCTGAAGAATGTAAAACCTGATGATTCACAGACACTCTAGTTAAAACATCTCTTTACCAAAGTCCAAACCACAGTGGCAATGGTACTGGACAGTGTCCCTGTCTGTATCATACACAAGCTGACCTATGAAGTAACCACTCACCTAAACACTATGTTCAGATGCAGCCTCTATACAGGTTACATACTTGTGGAATGACGCATGGTAATGGTGTTCACAGTCCACAAGGGTTGAGCTACAACTTCTTCTTCTCCTTTCGGATGCTCCCATTAGGGGCCACCACAGTAGATCATCTGTTTCCATTTCTTCCTGCCCTCTGCATCTGTGCTGTCACACCATCCACCTGCATGTCCTCTCTCACCACATCCATAAACCTTATCTTAAGCATTCCTCTTTTCCTGTTACCTGGCGGCTTTATCCTTAGCATCTATTTCACAATATACTCTGCATCCTTCCTCAGCACATGTACAAACCAATGTAATCCTGCCTATCTGGCTTGGTCTACTAACCTTCAAACCTGGGCTGACCCTCTAATATACTTATTCCTAATTCTGTCCACCCTCGTCACACCCAGTGCAAATGTTAACATAAATTGATTAAGGGTAGAGCTACAACAGATCCTGTAAACTCTCACCCTATAAGCCATACAAATGTTATCTGGAAGGCTATGGAGCACAGCATTATGGAACTCATTAATAGAGACATTATGAACATGCAAACACTGCACCATACCCACTTAGGTTCTTTAAAGGCCAGATCATGGCTCCTACACCTAGTAGGCTTCAAGCCAGTTAACAAGGCTATAGGTGAGGGAGGGGAGGTCCACACAGCCAAGCTATAGCTCACCCAGCAATTCATACCCATCCCACATTCTGGTATTATACATAACCTCAACAGACTGACCATAAACGACTGTTAGATGATGGATTGACAACTGACGCACAGCTGTAGGACACACAGTAACATTTGCAGCCTCCATGTACAATTCTATGCCAGTAACAAGTGGCATTCACCTGCACTCAGTCCTGGAACCACTCCTGTTTGGCATATAGCTTTCTTAGGTACAGGCAAACACAGTAGGGATATGTCTGCCCACGTTTGATGAAAATGCATACTGTGGGCTATACTTTATTCTCCAGATGACACACATCCTCCAAAAGGATATCATACAGACAGATACCTGGTGTCAAAATCATGCTGTAAAGCTATAAGCCAAAGAAAGCATAGTTATCCACTTTTGGAAAACAAAGTATCCCCAGAGTACCACATAGGTAGTAGCCCCCAAAATGTGGAACAGGTACAAATGTATACATAGAGCTATGTGTTTAGTTATCTTTCCTTTGATAATCACATTACCAAAGGGTTTTGGAAATCCCTCTGTGGAGCACATAAGCAATAAAGGGTTTGCATGCAGATCAACAGAGGTTGTTGCACACCTATAATGATTAGTCATCTTTGCCAGACTTTGCTTGCTTTGGAACAGGGTTCAAGTATACCTCAAGCATAAACCCTCACTCACACTCTTCAATAGAAACTGTGATGAGTGGATGTGAAACAGAAGACGTAGCCCAGGGATCAGAAGTAACCTAAGGTCTGGAAAGCACCAGCACGTTCTGGCAAGGTTAACAGATGCTTTCATGGAGAAAGCATAGTACCCACCTATGAAAAAATTGAGGTCACACGTATGTATATGGCTTTGCCCCACAGCTACCTTAAATGTGTTATGCACATACAGTTGTCATTGACCAATGGTGTTACACACTCTCACACACCTGGGACACACACACACAGTTAGCAAGTGCAGGATTCAAACTCCTACCTAACTACATTATGATACTACAGCAGTATGAATTCACATGATGCACTATACACATTACTGGGATTTCACCTTCTCACAGGTGTATTTGTAGGATGGAGACATCATCAGACTTGACAAAGATGAGTATATCACTTTTAAGGGGTGTGAGTAGTCTCTAAAAAGGTTGCTCCTTCCCCCAGGGAGAGACAGACAGACACACACACAGTTGGCAAGTGCAGGATTCAAACCCCTACCTAATTACATTATAATACTACAGCAGTATGCATTTACATGATGCGCTATACACATTGCTTGGATTTCACCTTCCCACAAGTATATTTGTAGGATGGTGACATCATCAGACTTGACAAAGATGAGTATATCACTTTTAAGGGGTGTGAGTAGTCTCCCTCCCCAGGGAGAGACAGACAGACACAGTTGGCAAGTGCAGGATTCAAACCCCTACCTAACTACATTATGATACTACAGCAGTACACATTTACACGATGTGCTATACACATTATTGGGATTGCATC
The DNA here is from genome assembly GCF_019279795.1 of Protopterus annectens. Taxonomy (NCBI): domain Eukaryota; kingdom Metazoa; phylum Chordata; order Ceratodontiformes; family Protopteridae; genus Protopterus; species Protopterus annectens. The sequence goes on from NC_056737.1 coordinate 148,271,551, forward strand.
TTCCCACAGGTATATTTGTAGGATGGTGACATCATCAGACTTGACAAAGATGAGTATATCACTTTTAAGGGGGTGTGAGTAGTCTCCAAAAAGGTTGCTCCCTCCCCAGGAAGAGACAGACACGCAGTTGGCAAGTGCAGGATTCAAACCCTTACCTAACTACATTATGATACTATAGCAATATGCATTTACTCAACGTGCTATACACATTACTGGGATCTCATTTTCCCACAGGTATATTTGTAGGATGGTGACATCATCAGACTTGACAAAGGTGAGTATATCACTTTTAAAGGGTGTGAGTAGTCTCCAAAAAGGTTGCTCTCTCCCCAGGGAGAGACAGACACACACATACACAGTTGAGAAGTGCGGGGTTCTTAATCCATACTAAGTACTTTTTTACACTTCAGCAAGCAATATGGAGTTACAGGATGCAATACAGACATTACTCACTGACAGTTTGCCCAAAGGGGTTTTTCACATTTGCTAACCTCAGCAGGCTTATCATACTAGGTGTATTGTGAGTGTATTGTATGCATAGGCCATAACCATATCATATATGGGTTGATGCACCACATGCTGGCACACACAGGGTCAAGCTGGTGGCTAAGTTCTGTCAACCCAATACTGGACAATACAGTCAAGAGGAGTAGGGGCATACAAGCACAACACCAACAGTCTAACATAGACCTACAATATAAGCACCAGCAAAACACACACATAAATACACATTACCATATCCAGAGAATACAAATATTAATCTGAAAAAGAAAAAGTGTCCTCCTAAGCAGATAAGCAAGCAACATGCACCTCCAAGCACATGCCAGAAAACACATAATACACCAAAGCAGTGTGCCTCACAACAGGCCCTAAGGCAAAACAACATACCCAACACACTAGTAATAGGTGACTCCATAGTCAGGCACACAGATGTTTCACTCACTAGGCTGGACAAGGGGAAGGTTACTGGCGGTTGTCTGTCAGGTGCTATGATCCACCACATAACACAAGCACTTACATCTCTCCAGAACAGGTACATATATGATGTGGTCTGTGTACATGTCAGTGTGAATGATCTGAGACATACCTCCCAGGACAACATGACAAGAGGTATATAGTAGCTCTATGATCATGTAGCCCAGGCTGGTATGACCCTGACCTTGAGTAGCATCTTACCTTCACCTACATGATACTGCAATATAACAGAAAGATGATAAACTTCAACAATTGGCTGAGCTTCTGGTGTCATTCAAAGTGGATCCAGTCTCTGTCTGCCTGTGATGACATGATAGACAAGCCTCGTTGCTTCGCTAGAGATGGTTTGCACCTGTCACCCCTATGCTTCTGAATACTGGCCAAGGCTCTTGCTGTCCCCATATTACCTTTTTTTAGGCAAGACTCAAAGGTTCATAGGTTCATAGGTAGGTACTAGGCTATTGGCCCTGGAGCCTATACAAGCCCAGCCAAAAAGGTACCCTGGCTTTTTCCACCCAAGAAAATTATTTTCCTGTGCCACTGTTGGGCAGGGCTACAGAGGTGATCCCTGGGGTAAATTTCCTATTTCCCATCCAATCATCAAGATTTTTCTTGAAGAGTGCTAATGAGGAGCTTTGTTTGATATAGATAGGTAGTTTATTCCAGAATATAGGAAGTCTCTGGGCCAGGAATCTATCCCTCTGGCATGTTCTATTTATTGTGGTGACAAGGTTTACGTCCCTAGAGCATGTAGCTCAGAGAGATTGGGATTTATTTAAGTGGAGCATGTCCAACAGCTCTGGGTTTGACATAGCTTTGTATGTTAGGCAGAGATCACCTCTGAGTAGGCGATATGCGATGGAGTAAAGCCAGATTTTTTTGAGACGGTCTATGTAGGGCATCTGTTTGAGGCCAGTAATTCTCTTTGTGAGGTATTTTTGTGGCCTTTCCAGTTGTTGGATATGTCTTGTGAGGTACATACCAAAAGGGGTGTTGTACTCTATAATGGGTCTAATGGATGCTGAGTAGAGGGGAACAATGACCTTTTTTTCTGGATGAGAAACCTTTTATTTTTGATGAGGTGTGCCATGTAGAAGGATTTTCTACTGTGGCGATGTGATTATCAAAGGAGAGACTACTGTCCACCTGTGTCCCAAGGTCTCTTATCACACTTTCGGTGTTAAGTATACTACCACCTATGTTGTAGTTCATGGGTACAGAGTTTTTACCAAATGGGATGACAATGCACTTTTTGGCATTGAGCTTGAGGCCATGGCTTTGACACCAGGCATCTGTCTCAGTGAGGCCCTTTTGTATGATGTCCACATCGTTAGGAGTTTCGATTATGGCTCCTAGTTTGCAGTCATCTGCGAACTTCATTAGCCAAAGACCTTCTGTTTTAGCCTGTACTTCAGAGAAGTAGATACCAAACAGGAGAGGACCCAGGACTGAACATTGTGGTACTCCACTTGTCACTGGTCTGAAGTCGGATTTGGAGTCTGCTACTTTCACAGTGTGGGTTCTGTCAGTGAGCCAGTTGGCAACCCATCTTGTGACATAGGGATTTATACCTAGTTTAGTGAGTTTATCTATAATTCCAGAGTGGGGGATGGTGTCAAAAGCCTTGGCAAGATCTAGATAAGCTGTGTGAACCACCTTACCCTTGTCTATGGCTTTGGCGACTGCTTCAAAGAAGTCTATGAGGTGTAGGAGACATTATCTGCCTTTTATAAACCCGAACTGGGTGGGGTCCAGAGTCTGGAGATTACTAATGTCTTTGTTTATAAGTTCCATGATGATACGTTCCATGGCCTTGCAGACCAGGCTCGTCAGGCTAATGGGGCAGTAGTTCCCGGGGTCCGTGGTGGCTCCTCCCTTGTGGAGTGGGATAACTGTCACTATGTGCCATTCAGCAGGCACAAAGCCTGAGGTGAGGCTATGATTGAACATGGTACTTAGGTGGGGTGCCAGTTTGTTCTGTAGTTCATGTAGAACGCAGCCTGGGATGTTGTCTGGTCTCATGGATGCTGTGTTCTTGCCTTTGGAGAGTGTGTTTTTTACCTGTGCAGCCATGATTACAGGAACTTTGCATTTTTTTGGTATAGAGATGGGCTCTTTAATGGGTGAGAGGGGGGTAAAGTTAGCACTGAACCTATCTGCCAGGATGTTGGCAATATCAGTTGGGTCTGTATATTTAGTGCCATTGTGCTGTAACTCAGAGCAGATCTGAGTGTTGCCATTGAGATTCTTGACATAGCTATAGAATGCTTTGCGGTTGTCTTTAGAATCAGTGGCAATTTTTTTTCATAACTAGCTTTGGAGGATTTTATCAGGGATTGCAGCTTCTTACTGAGGCTGACCAGGGAGCTCCTCCACCCATGGGATTTTACTCTCTTTTGCAACAGTTTCTTCCTTCTGTTGTACAGTTTGGCAGGGGACCACCAGATTGGCTTCCTTTTTTTGGAGGATAGTGTCTTGGTTCTGTTTGGGATAGCACGATCCATGCGCTCATGTAAGTGCTTATAAAATGCAATTGTGTAGGATTCAGTAGTCATAACTGTATTGTCCATCTGCATGGGTGTCATGAAGTTCACCACTTCTGTCTTAAGAAGCATGAAGTTGGCTTTGGAGAAATTTTTTACCATGGTTTCCTTAATGGGTGGTGGGGGCAGAATGTGGATATCTAGGGTAATTAGCTTATGGTCAGATTGGACCAATGAGTCATTGACTTCAGGTGTGGAAAACCGGTCACTCAGGACAAACCAAACCCCGTAACCAACACAAATAACCACAAAGTGAGCTAAATGCTACTCATTGCCAGAAGTCTAAGCCTCCAAATTCACACACTCAAGGTACTTCTCAGTATGGAGAATATTGATATCTGTGCAGTAACGGAAACCTAGTTCATGGCTCCAGAGACCACACCAGCACTACCAGGATACTACTCATTCCATACCTTCCAGCATCTGAACCTGGATCATAGCACATAGGGTGGGGATGTATCCATATTCATCAAGGATACCTACACCTCTCTCTACATCCTCTCTACAGGATATGTACCCATAGATTTTGCACAGCAACGTTCTTCCCACTCCACAGGGGTGGGGCCACAACAGACCCTTGGCATTCCCGCTCTATGAGCCTGATGAGTCTGATCTGCAAGGCAATGGAGCCAATCATAATGGAACTCAACAATAAAGACATTGGGAACCTTCACACAGTTGAGCACACCCAGTTTGGCTTCGTCAAAGGCAGATCATGCCTCCTGAACTGGGTGGATTTCTTTGAGACAGTTACCCAGGCTGCAGATGATTGAAAGGAGCTCCACACGGCATACTTATACCTCGCTAAGGCCTTTGACACCATTCCCAAGTCAGGTATCATAGATGAACTCACCAACCTGGGCATAAATCCATACATCACAAGATGGATTGCAAACTGGCTCACAGATAGATCCCACAAATTAAGAGTTGCTGGCTACGTGTCAGACTCTAAACTGGTAACAACTGGTGTCCCCCAGGGTTCAGTCCTGGGGCCCCTCCTGTTTGGTATATACTTCTCAGAATTACATGCCAACACAGGAGGGTCGTGGGTGAATAAGTTTGCTGGAAACTGTAAAGTGTTTGCCATAACAGATTCCCCGGATGACACAAATATTCTCCAGAAGGGACTCTATGAGACAGATGTGTGATGTCAGAATCATGGCCTCAAGCTCAATGTGAAAGAATGCATAGTAATCCCCTTTGGGGAAAACAAAGTACCCACAAACTGCCACATAGGTGTTACCCCCTAAAAACTGATGAGGTAATAAGGGATCTGGGGACACGAGTAGATAGTCATCTTTCCTTTGACAACCATGTTGCCAAAGTGGTTAGGAAATCTTATGTGGCCCATCTAATCAACAAAGGGTTTGCATCAAGATCAAAAGAAGTAGTGGTGGCCCTTTACTCTTAAGTCATCAGACCCATCATTGAGTACAATGCACCATTTTGGATGTACTTGACTAGGCATATCCAGCAGCTGGAGAGACCACAGAGGTACCTCACCAAGAGGATTACTGGCCTCATACAGTTGTGTTATGCAACACAACTGGAAAAAGTAAATCTGTTCTCTGTTGCGTACTGCCTACTCAGAGGCAAACTCTGCCTAACATACAGAGCCATGTCCAACACATAACTGTTGAACATGCTCCATCTAAGGAAAACAAAGTCGAGTCACACTACACACTCCAGGGATATGAACCTCATCACAGCAATGAATACAACATGTTGGTGGGATAGAGTACCATCCCAGAGATTTGCCTTACTGTGGAACAGAGTCCCAATGTACATCAGACAGAGCCCCTCGCTGACACTCTTCAATAGGAACCTTGATGAGTGGATGGGAAAAAGACAATTCACACCAGGGATTACATCAGCAGCCCCACTAGAAAGGGGCTTAGGGTACTAACTATTAGAACTAGGGCTTAGGAGACTAACCAATGGGGTGGTGAAAGCTGCACAACTTGCCTAGGCTAATGTATGCCTTCATGAAGATAGTCTACTACATACCTATGAACCTATGTGACAGGTACATGTCTACAGATAGTAGATGTGTACTTCATTGTATAGTCATGTTGTACAGCAGGCACATGCACCACATACACTATAATGCTTAAAGATACTGGTGGCTATTATGTACAGTGGGTGAGATGTGCACCTCATGTCTTTTGTGCCATTGGGATGTGTGCTGGGTGGGACAGTCCTGGATGGCTCCCTGTCATGGTCACCCACTTACACACATCTCTGCCCATCCATCTTTGGCTTATTACACTGTGTTCCCCCTACACATATAGGTACATAGGTAGGTAATAGGCTATCTGCCTGAAGGCATATATTAGTATGGCCAGAGTGTGCAGCTATCACCACACCTGGGGTTAGTTCCCTATGCCTCTGTATAGTAGAGCTGATGAAGTGATCCATGGTGTGACAGTTCAGTTTCACATACACTCATCAAGGCTCCTCTGGAAGAGTGTCAGTGAGGGATTCAGCTTAATGTAGGTTGGGAGCCTGTTCCAAAGCAAGGGAAGTCTGTGAGTTAGTAATGTATCCCTCCAACATGTTCTATTTATTGTTGTGATGATTATATCCCTAGAGCATGTGGCACAGTGAGCTTGGGTTTACTTCAGATAGAGCATGTACATCAGTTCTGCATTGGACATGGACCTGTCTGCTGGTCAGAGATCGCCTGAGTAGACAGTATGCAACAGAGTACAGATTGAGTTACTTCAGTCTTGTTGCATGGGGCAACTGTTTGAGGCCAGTAATCCTCTTGTTGGGGTACTTCAGTGGTCTTTCCAGCTGCTGAAGGTGCCTAGTAAGATTCATCGCAAGTGTGTCATGGTACTCTCTGATGGGTCTGATGACTGATGAGTAGAGGGAACCTCCTTTGAACTACATGCAAAGACTTTGGCAATTTGTGGGAACACATAGCATGATTTTCTAACCACTTTGTGAATGTGTTTCTGAAAGTAGAGATGACTATCCACATGTCCATAGATCCCTTATTATTACCTCCATATTTATGGTGTTGGCACCTATGTGGTATTTTTATGACTGTAGCTCGAGACCATAATTTTGACACCACATCTGTCTGACTGAGACCCTTTTTAAGGATGTCTCTGTTGTCCCAAACATCGATTATGACAACCTTTTTGCAGTCATTTTGCTAACCATAGCCCTCGTGTGTTTGACTGTACTTCTGAAAAGTATACACCAGACAGGAGGGGTCCCAGGACTGAGCCATGGGGGACAGCAGTTGTTACCAGATTACAGTCCAACAGGGAGACCACAATTCTTACCTTGTGGGATCTATCTGTGCCCCAGTTGGCAATCCATCAGATGACATACATGTTTGTGCACAGGTTGTTGATTTTGTGGATACAACGTGTGTGGGATGTTGGAAAAGGGCTTTTCAAGGTCTATGTAGGCCATGTGGAGCTCATTTCATTGATGTATGTCCTGGGTAACTGTCTTGAAAACTGTCTAGCAGATTTAGGGACCATGATTTGCCCCTCACCAAACCATGATGGGTAGGGCTGGGTGTTTGTAGGCTCCCAATAGCTCTGTTTATGAGTTCCATAATGATGGACTCCATGGCCTTGCAGATCAGGCTTATTAGGCTTATAAGACAATAGTTCCCATTGTCTGTTGTGCACCAACACTTGTGGAGTGTGCCAAATGTTGCTGTAACCCATTCAACAGTTTCATATCCTGTACAGAGGGTGAGTCTCAACAGACTGTTCAGGTGCAGGGTCTGTTTGCCTTGGAGTTCACATATGACACAGCCAGGGAGACCATGTCATCCCATAGACGTCATGTTTTTAGGTTTGGATAGAGCTGTTTAACCATTGTATATGTGATTTCTGGGTTTTCACAATCTCCAGGTATGGTAATGGGCCCTTTTGTCAGTGAGAGGGGGGTAAATATGTATGAATCTGTCTGACAAGATGTTGGCAATATCAGTCATGTACATGTATTCATTTACCCTTTGCACTGACTCAGAACATATATGAGTTTACATTGATATTTATGACATAGCTAAAGAAAGCTTCATGGTTCTCTATGGAATCTTTGGCAATATTTTTTGGCAGAGCTTGGCTTGGATAATGTTAGGAGTGCTCATTGTTTCTTGATGATACTGATCGGAGATTTATTGATCTTCTTTGGATTTTAACTTTCTTTGAACAACTTAAGTACTTGTATTACATAGTTTGATTATGACAGGGGTCCATTATATTATATGGGTCTGTTTTCATATCACTGTGTGTGCAAGGCAGGATTGGTGAATAGTGACGTGTCTGGAGTAAGAACTGCAACTGCCAGATATGTGTGGCCCACTGCTGTACTCAGGCATGGCCTAAGTGTGTGAGCATGCCCAGTATGACCTTTCAATATGTTGTTGACTGACATTTGCTTCATTTGTTTAAGTGTGTGAGCATGCCCAATATGACCTTTCAGTATGTTGTTGACTGAAATTTGCTAAATTAGTTTAGGTGTGTGAGCATGCCCACTATGGGCATATATACTATATGTGTGTGAAAAATCAAGTTGTTTTTTACTTCAGGGCTCACCTTTGTGGTTTACATCAACAAGAAGCACACTGTGCCTGCAGGGCTTCCATGAGTCAATTTGCATAGAATTATCAACATTTCTACATACAGGAGGGACAGCTATTATTTGTACATTTCTGCCTGGGGGGTCATACCTGATTGTTACTATGGGTGTACATAGGGTGAGGGGTACACCTGACACTTATACACATTTGCTAGGCCTGCACTGCTATGTCAGGTACTCCATTTCAGTCTGTACTATTGCCTATCGTACTGGCTTGAGGCATACCACTGTACTACAGAACTTAGCTTCCAATTACACTCATATTAGTTTGTGACTTCATAGCCTACCCAACCCACATCACACTGCCTGGCCTGCTGTTATCTGTCTGCATAGGCCAGTGGGGAGGTTACCCTCTTCAGAGGGCATAATACAGCATTTGTTTGTGTTTGCATTTGTCTACAACTGTCCTGCTGGCTGTGACTGTTAGGTATGTGACCCCCCCCAACTGGTATGTGTGAGTGACTTAAGTTGTGTCTGTGCCAGTAAAATGCTCTCATGGCTTAGTGGTTCAGTACTGTGACTATAGTGCACAGTATCCTGAGTTTGAGCCCTGTCACTGCTTTTTATTTTCCTGCTGGGCAGACCTGACTGGTTAAGGAACAGTAAAGCAGGTTTGAGCGTATTTGCTCGACTTTGCCCAACGTTGCCCAATGTTTCCCAGCGTTGCACTGGTTAGTGCGGTGCACAGCTACACGCAATTGTATTTAAATATGCTCAATACTGGTAAAAATGTGCTTAGCAGTGCTTTATATTGCTTAAAATAGGGTACTCATGCCTCAGGTGGTGCTGCAGGGCTGCCTATACACATAGTACACTCCCTATACATGTTTGAAAACAGGTAGTGTCAAGTTAGGCATCCCTTTTACTGTATGTGCGATTCAGAGAGTGGTGTCATTTCCAGGGTTCCTACTGAGACAGTGTATGTGCTATGCGTTGCCTCTTTGCCAAGGCCAGGGTATACTGGGCACGCCTCCTTCTGCCTACTGGGGCAGGCTTAGGTTGCTCCTCCTCCGAGTCACACTGTGCCTGTGCAGGCCTTGGCAATGGTGTGGGGCTGTTTGGCCCTGCCCCATGCTGTTCCTGCTGCAGCTGTTTCCGCAGGATCATATTGTGTAGCATGGCACATACCATAACAATTTGGGTACGTGTAGTTGGTGAGTACTGCAAGGATCCACCAGATGTGTCCAGGCACTGAAACCGTGATTTGAGCATCCCAAACACACGCTCAATTATGATTCTTGTTTGTGCGTGTGCCTCATTATGGAGTTCTTGTTCAGGTGTGTGTGCATTTCTGATGGGTGTCATCAGCCATGGCTCCAGTGCGTATCCAGCATCCCCTACTTGGTGACCGTAGGGAATGTCCTCATTGGCAAATAACAGCTGGGTCAGATGCCAAATGTGGGAATCGTGATAGCTTCCAGGGCATCCAGCACACACATTCATTATTATGCTCTGGGCATCGCACACAAACTGGAAGTTGATGGAGGGGAAGCCCTTGCGATTGATGTAGACCCTACCCCACTCACCGGGTGGTGCTTTGATGCATATGTGCATGCAGTCTATTGCATCCACTACCTCAGGTATTGTGCTATTTGGTGGAAAAGGCGCATATTGCTGGCCAATGCCTCATGAGAATTATGGAAATATATGTGGTCACCGACATGTGCTGACATGGCATCCAGGAACTGGCGGAGTACCCTGGATGCTGATGCCTGTGAAATCCCCATCATATCACCAGTTGGTCTTTGGAAGGTACCTGTAGCTAGTATTCTTAGGCCAACACATACCTTGGTATCCACTGGGATGGGTTCACCTCTGTTGGTTCTGTGTCTGAGGCGTGGCCGGCGCAGCTCAACAATTTGCTGTAGGAGGTCCCTGTCCACCCTATAGCGCTCCACTATCTCCATCTCATGTAGCAACTGGTAGGTTACCCTAGGTCTGTACACTTTTCTCCGTCTTCTCACTGTGGGTTGCTCACCAGCATTCACAACATCACCACCCTCAGCACCTTGCACATGTTGGTTTATGATAGCAAGAGCAGCCCCTAACATTTTGTCTGACTTAAGCTTTTTAAGCTTTCCTTCTTTGTATACTGCAGTGTTGCAGAGTTCTTGAGAAAAAACAGGGGGGGGTGGTGTTTGCAGAGTTTAAAGTGCTGGGCTGGGCTAGTCTGCTGCCTGTGTAACTGGCTGATTCTGATATATTTCACTTGGCAGCTCTGCTAGTTCTCCTTGGTTAACTTCCTACTACTTCTTTTCCTTCCTTTTGCCTTTCTGTTTCCACCCGGGGCAGCGCCGAGCGAACGTGGGCAAACGCGCACACATGCACACACATGCTGTGTGCATGTTTGCAAGGAGTTTCCTATCTTTTAACAGTGTGCACCTTGGGTTTGAGGTTTTCAAATAGGACAACTGTAGGCATGCCTCTTTGCAATCCTGAGCAGTTCAGGGCAAACACGAGCCACTGTGCTCCAATTAGCTTACAGCCTGTCTGACATACCCCCCTCATGATGTCACCTATATTCTAGTCTTCTACTCACCTACTCCTAATCTTACACTTTTGGGACATGCCTCACATGCTGGGGAAAATTGGGATTCACTATCCTTATCCTCATTTGCATAAGATTGCCTAGTAATGCATGGTTACATCTCTCACACTGAGCTCCCCCCCCCTTAGCAACCTCTAGTCAGTAGCCATGTTGTCTTCAGCCTGCCATTCACCTGCATGGCAGAATAAGCTTTTTAGTAAAAATGCCTATTTTTGGCTTTTTTTAAATGATCTTTTTGTTTTTTAAAGCACCGCACATTTGCGCGGTGCTGCACTATGCTTAAACATCGGAGATCGGGGGAAAAAAGTTAAATTTTTATCTTTTTAAACATTTTGCAATGCCAATGGCCTTATATTTGGCCATTGGCATGCTTCCTCAACTGTGTGCATCCTTTATTTGGAGCTGTCATAGCTCATCCAGCTATTTGCAGAAATGTACTCCGTTACCAACGGAGTACATTTCTGCAGGTAACACTAATCTTCCCCGGACAGGTTAGTGTTTGCTGGATCACAAATTTACCTTATTTGCATGGCTTATACCAGCAAATGAGGTAATTTGCATACCATGACACTGTCTGTGCAAGACTAGCTTTAGCAGCTCTCGTGCACGCCCCTGACGGCTGTTCCTGGATCGCATGGCAGACATATTGACGGTGTGAGCTCCTACACTCATCTTGCACTCCGTGCAAACTTTCGTGAATCCAGGGGTTGGTATTCCTAAAGGAGAACAAGTTCATGTGGTACCTTGCTCTGCAGTTCCTGGATTTTGAAGATTCACACAGATACAGAAAAACAGTACTTGACTAATCTCACTATATTTTCCTGACTGATCTAAAGAATTACTATTCCCTGGTTATTTACTAATACAAGGCAAGATGAAGTAGGTGAGTGATCCTTCTTTGTCAGGTTTCAAAAACAGACTGCCCTGAGACTTCTGTCTCATCTAGTACTAAAACATAATTTCAGTGCTGACTTACAGAATTACATCACACGATCTGGTCATCTGACTTTTTGTTCCCACACTAACCCTTTACTAGAAATTGAACCAGAATCTAGCACTACATGTCATAATACACACAGAGTTTTGCTAAGATGTGTTATAGAATCTGGAAGCTATAAAACCATTTCAAAAACTTCCACCCTTCCAGGCTAGCAATTATTTCACCCCTTAGGAGAATACAAAATAAGATCAACGAAGTTAAATGGATAGTAGACTTGCGGGCTGATCAAAAGCCCGGTTTGAATGCAGTACTTCCAATAAAACCTGTGCTAAAGGGACGGCACCCCTATTAAGAAGTACTGAATAGTCAGAAAGAAGTTGTTGTCCTGTTCTGAAGCTTCTGATTGGTTGATTGTCATACTTAAACAATTTGCTGAAGCAGAACAAACTGAGGATCTGAAGAAGGCTATTAAGCTGAAAGCGCTTATCCATTTTCTCTGCTGAAGCTGCAACTTAATTTTCTTTTGTTTTTATGGTTTTCAAGTTGTTTTATTAAAAGGATTTTAGCTCCATGGTGGTCCATCATGGATATTTTGTTTGCTGTGTTTCTCCTTAGGAGAATACAGTAGGATTCCTAGTCCTGGTTTTCACAAACATTTTGTCTCTGGCTGCAATCAGAACTGTAAGATACAATCTTTTAGGCCTAAACCGGGTAAATTAATTTCAGATTATTTTTGAAAGTTAGCTGGACTGAAATTAACCCTTTCTCTTCCAGTATCCTCTGTTACAATATGCGCATTTCAATAGTTACAATACAGTCTGACATAAAGATGCATTTCTTTTCTGTCCAGTAGGACCCACTGTTGGTACATTCTTAACACAAGCAGCTTTACAGATACATTTTTAACACAAATACCTGTACAAATCAGCTTGGTATAGAAATGACATATAATTCTTTACAAAACTCCAGCTAGCTATGCTGGCATATGTTACACATTCACTGTCCTACTTCTCCTGGCATAGCTGGCAATACCTGACATCATCACACTGCTACTGTTATTTACTGGTCAGTACCAGCAGATTTTACTGCCTAGCCAGAAACCTGACTTTAACATAAGCAGGGGTTGCTGAACATTTGTAAAGGTCAGGTGTCATGCCACTCTAGTGTCTAATGCCTAACTGATTTGTCTTTTTCTGATTATTGGAGTGTAATCACTGCATTCCATGCACTGCAAATAAGTTTAGACAAGTGGAAAAATGCATTCACTTACATAGGAAAATCACTTTAACACCTACAACAGGCTCAACAGCAGCATCATAGGGTTTTAAATGAAGGGTTAATTATGAATCCAGGTACTTCTCTTGAAGTGTGACAGTTATAAGATGGGTGCGTTTTCTTTAGGGGTAGCCTTTATCTCAAAAGTACTTTCATCAGCAGATGGCATTTCAAGAATGAATTTTTTCCAGAGGTATTGCAACCCATCTTTTCCAGTGACTATACACTATGGTGAAGAAAGCATACTTACTGATGTCCCTGCTACATTCCAATTCTCACCTATGGTCACATATTTTGGGTTGTGACATAATAGATTCTATATTTATGTCCTCTCTTGTGTCACATGGTGTGGGATGTGACATCACAGATACTATATTGTCATCCTCAGCTATGGTTACATTCTATGAGTTGTGACAGAAAGAATGAGGTTGCAGATATGAGTCAGAGAAATTAATTTTCTTTACAGGGTCACCGGACTGTCATTCTGTGACATGACTGTAAGCTTTGTGATACAGAAGAGCTCCAGGGTACAACTGCTGCTTCTTCTGACTGAAATAACCAGCTGGGGTGGCCTAGACATTTTATAAAGATGATCCCAGGTGGCTCCTTTGAGTTGTTCTAGGAAAATCCCTGTCTGATACTGTTCTGAGGTGACTGACAACATGCAGGAAATAGTTTATATCCTTTGACTGCAAAAAAAAACAAAAAAAACCCTCTCTTCCCCAAAATGCATTTACTTCAAAAAGACTATTGCTAAATAATAAAAGCATTTTCATAGCAAGTTGAAATGTATTAACCTTTTACGCTCATCAGCAGTTCATTAGAACTTCTACAGAAGTGTGAAGCCTTGACCTTAAATAACACCATTAATAACATTACACACAATCCGTTAGCAGATTGGTTCAGTTATCACAATCTTCAAGGTGTTAATAGTTTTAATTTAAAAAAGTCTTAACAGAAGTTATCTTATTTAAGCATAGGACACGGTTTAGCCTTTAATCTGACCTGCCAGTAGCACTCCCTGTTCTCTAACTTCTCATTCGTATTTCCCTCTTTCATTTATTTTAGTAACATACAGCACTTAAAAAGACAAGTTATGAATGTCATCTTTCTCTGGAATATGCTTTGCAGGCATATTAACCAATGCTCTTTTTTGCCAGTGTCATGAAATAGATGGATAAATCCCCGAGTACAGCCTAGGATGACCTGCATTTTGATTTCTGGCTTGGACATCTGAGGTGCTGGCAAGGAGAAGACCAGCAATTCTATTCAGAGGGGAGAATGTGTCCTCAGAATTGCCTCATGGTCAGTCCTTACTGGAGGCTGTTGATGTACCTAAGGGTGTTGTCCATAGGGAGGAGGGAGCATTGTTCAGTAAATGTAGGAACAGTCTGATACCCCAATGCATCCAATTGCATGGCCCGCCCTGGACACTCAATTGTATGCAAAGGAGAAGGCAAGTCAGGGCACTTAAAAACACTACTTGGCAGCAATAGGACACTGCACAGGTATCATGATCTCCTCAATGGCTCTGAGAATGGGCTCAGCATGAGGTTAATTTAGCTGGGGTGGACAGCCTGTTAGAGCAATTAGATGAAGAGAAGCACTGGGATAGCTAATGGTCAGCTACAAGGAGCAACAAATAGAAAAACAATGTTGTTTTCCTAATACTATTGACATGTTCCAATTGTGTAACCCAAAATGTTGTTAAGTGCTTTCCACATAAAATACCCTTACAAACACTATACCTTGCCAAATAAATTATTTTAAAAGTATTACAGGCTTGTATAAACACATAACTTTTAATTTTTCAGTGAAGCTGGAGGTATAAATAAATCTGTGATTCTATGTGTGTACTCATGTTTTTAATACTTTGTATATGGAACAATTGTAACATTTTAGGTATCAAACAGTTGTCATTCTCCTGGGTGACCTGAGAGTGCCCGGGATCCCCAGGATGAGATAGGATCTATGTGTAAGGAAAAGGAAGTTGGGGATGTCCTGCCCAGCCTGCTGCCACTACAACCCTCATCATTAGAAGAAAAGTGAAATGAAGTAAAGGAATAAAAGAGAAAATTAACTTTTGCTGGGGAAGATGGGAAGATGACTGAGAAACTAAATACTTACTAAGGACAAAAGGGGAGTAGGGTCCAAGATGAGAAGGGAGTTGGACATTAGTTTAAGGCAAGTCAGCAGATGGGAAGTAAACAGTGAAAAGCTCAGGGAGTAGGAAAGCTCTGTCTCCTTTAAAAGCACTGTCACTAATTAAACTGCATAACCTTTACCAAATGAGCCCCTATTGGATTGAGAGCAGGCACTGATGCTATCTTTTTCTCAGTGGAGCCCTTGAAACAGCCCATCTTGGATTGTAACTACCTGGCAACAAATGCTCAAAAATGACAGTTTGACTCTGCAAACACTCATAGCCAGAGCCAGATCTTGGTCAAAAGGAACCCTAGGCAGGCAATGAATCAGATCCCTCAGCCATAACAATATCCTATTATTAATCTGCTTCTTCCTGGTTACACAAAATACTGTTCAAACCTGTCAGCATGGATATTATTTGCTCTTTCACTTTTACAATTGGATATCCTAAATTGGCCGTAGGTGTGAGTGTATGTATGTATGTGGTATGGAAGAACAACTGTGGCAGATTTAGTGACCTGGTGCTGTGAACACTGGTTCTAGATGATGGCTACTGATCCCATGTGGAAAAAATAGAGAAAACGGACTTGTGCATGGATGAATGGATGGATTGGCATAAAAGTTAAAGCTTTTGCAGCAAACATAATTAAAGCTGTTTGATAAATAAATAAAAAACTCACATTGAAAAAAGACTTGGCATAAAGAACAGCAAACTTCTTTTCCTTTGAAATTTTCATTTACTGAAAATGCATTTAGCAACTCATTAGACTACAAGAGATGTGCTGGGATTCACATTAAAACTGAATATAGTGAAGCACAAACATCTTGGGACAGCCTACAGGTTACAAGCACTATCTGGTAAAGTGATTTGATCAAACTAACACTGGACAAATGAAAGCTGAGGGAATCAAACCGTGCACTGGATGAAGCAGTTCATAACATACTCATCAAGTTTATTCATAGCCATATTAAAAAAGATATTCAAGAGTCGACAGGTTAAGGAAACCTAGGATTTTACTCAAAGACCACAGATCATATGATAATGCTCCTGTTTATTGCAATTGAATCAGAAGCTAAGTCCACACAAATATTTATGCACACACCTGTATACACACATATGCACACACCTACCTTTCCATAACAAATATGGCAGAACCAAAAACACAGTGGAATCAAAACCAGAGTTGTGTTGCATAGTAATTAGATGTCTTCGCTCCTTAGAACTGCACTTACTAAAATATACAATAAATCACTTTTTCATGGTTCAGTGGTTCTTTTCAAGCTAAAATACAGAGCTATAAGAATACCTCAAATAAACCATGACAGACAGCTCTTATAAACTTTGTCCAGAGCACAGGATTCTGAACAGCATCAAAGGTAATCCAGCCAGCAGTTCTGGGCACTAAAACACCTGAATATTATGTATTGTTTCCACAATTTCCATTCACTTCTATGTAATTTGCTCCTTCCCTTTTCTAAAGATCCCTCTTCCAGTTCTTTTATCTCTTTTATAATATTCAGTACTACAAATACAGTTGGTTTAGACTTTGATTTCCATTTTCTAGTAACTGCTTTTTTGGCAGCCAACAGAATTAAACTCATTAAGGCCTTAATATGTTTAGGCAATTCAGATAATGTACCACAACTAAAAATTATCATTTTCTTACTTACAACCATTTGCTTACTCAATATTTCTGACAAAAGTACTCTGAAGAGAGTGTTTAAAATCTGTCAACTCATTACACGCCCAGAACATATGTTCCCAGTTACCTATTTCTTCTCTATCACACCTCTAACATTTACTATCTACCTTAGGAAATATACTTGAAAGTCTGCTTAGGATATAAAAATACTTATGTAAACACTTCCAATCAAAGATCCTAAACCTTCTGGACTTGGTTGCATACTTGGGAGCCATACATGTGTTTTCCCATTGTTTTCTTGAGAATTGCTTTTCCTGTCGCTGTTCCCAGTTTTATGGTTATAATGCAATATTTTATATGCTTTACTAATTATCCATTTTTAAAAGCTGCTTCTGTTCTAGATTCAGCTAAAAACTCTACCAGAGCAGGTCTTTCACTTAAAATTCCTCTGTCCCATTCTGTTTGCCTGTACTTTTGAGATCAAGCCCTGGTAGGGAAGACAGTCTCTAGCCTGCAATCCAAATGTCTTCTTGGCTTCATCTTACTCTATTACTTTTCCTGCTTGAGGTATTTGCTCCCAATAACTTGGTTCCTTTACCAGGTTTCTCCAGTAAATTCCAGCCTTCTCTTGCCTATTTTCTGTAATCCTACTTACAGTCATCCATATTGGAGAAATCTCCTTTCTCATAGGTTCATAGATAGGTATTGGCCCTGGGGCCTATACAAGCCCAGCCAAAAAGGTACCCTGGCTTTTGCCACCCAAGAAAATTATTTTCCTATGCCACTGTTGAGCAGAGCCACAGAGGTGATCCCCGGGGTGAATTTCCTACTTCCCATCCAATCATCAAGACTTTTCTTGAAGAGTGCTAATGAGGAGCTTTGTTTGATATAGATAGGTAGTTTAGAGTATGGGAAGTCTCTGGGACAGGAATCTATCCCTCCGGCATGTTCTGTTTATTGTGGTGACAAGGTTTAGGTCCCTAGAGCGTGTAGCTCAGAGGGATTGGGATTTCTTTAAGTGGAGCATGTCCAACAGCTCTGGGTTTGACATAGCTTTGTATGTTAGGCAGAGATCACGTCTGAGTAGGCGATATGAGACTGAGTAAAGCTGGAGTTTTTTGAGACGGTCTGCGTAGGGCATCTGTTTGAGGCCGGTAATCCTCTTTGTGAGGTATTTCTGCAGCCTTTCCAGTTGTTGTAGATGTCTTGTGAGGTACATACCAAAAGGGGCGTTGTACTCTATAATGGGTCTAATGAGTGATGAGTAGAGGGGAACAATGACCTCTTTTTTTCTGGATGAGAAACCGTTTGTGACGAGGTGTTCCACGTAGAAGGATTTCCTGACTACGGTGGCGATGTGATTATCAAAGGAGAGACTACTGTCCACCTGTGTCCCAAGGTCTCTTATCACACTTTTGGTGTTAAGTATACTACCGCCTATGTTGTAGTTCATGGGTACAGAGTTTTTACCAAAGGGGATGACAATGCACTTTTTGGCACTGAGCTTGAGGCCATGGCTTTGACACCAGGCATCTGTCTCAGTGAGGCCCTTTTGTAGGTTGTCCACATCGTTAGGAGTTTTGATTATGGCTCCTAGTTTGCAGTCATCTGCGAACTTCGTTAGTTAAAGAACTTCTGTGTTAGCCTGTACTTCAGAGAAGTAGAAACCAAACAGGAGAGGACCCAGGACTGAACTCGGTGGTACTCCACTTGTCACTGGTCTGAAGTCGGATTTGGAGTCTGCTACTTTCACAGTGTGGGTTCTGTCAGTGAGCCAGCTGGCAACCCATCTTGTGACATAGGGATTTATACCTAGTTTAGTGAGTTTATCTATAATTCCAGAGTGGGGGATGGTGTTGAAAGCCTTGGCAAGATCTAGATAGGCTGTGTGAACCACCTTACCCTTGTCTACAGCTTTGGTGACTGCTTCGAAGATGTCTATCAGGTTTAGGAGACATGATCTGCCTTTTACAAACCCAAACTAGGTGGGGTCCAGAGTTTGAATATTACCAATGTCTTTGTTTATAAGTTCCATGATGATACGTTCCATGGCCTTGCAGACCAGGCTCATCAGGCTAATGGGGTGGTAGTTCCTGGGGTCTGTGCTGGCTCCCCCCTTGTGGAGTGGGATAACCGCCACTGTGCGCCATTCAGCAGGCACAAAGCCTGAGGTGAGGCTATGAGTGAACATGGTACTTAGGTGGGGTGCCAGTTTGTTCTGTAGTTCATGTAGAATGCAGCCTGGGATGTTGTCTGAGCCCATGGATGCTGTGTTCTTGGCTTTGGAGAGTGTGGTTCTTACCTGTGCAGCCGTGATTACAGGAACTTTGCATTCTTCCGGTATAGAGATGGGCTCTTTAGGGGGTGAGAGGGGGGTAAAGTTAGCACTGAACCTATCTGCCAGGATGTTGGCAATATCAGTTGGGTCTGTATATTTAGTGCCATTGTGCTGTAACTCAGAGCAGATCTGAGTGTTGCCATTGAGATTCTTGACATAGCTATAGAATGCTTTGCGGTTGTCTTTAGAATCAGTGGCAATTTTGTTTTCATAACTAGCTTTGGAGGATTTTATCAGGGATCGCAGCTTCTTACTGAGGCTGACCAGGGAGCTCCTCCACTCATGGGATTTTACTCTCTTTTGCAACAGTTTCTTTCTTCTGTTGTACAGTTTGTTTATGGCAGGGGACCACCAGATTGGCTTCCTTTTTTTGGAGGATTGCGTATTGGTTCTGTTTGGGATAGCATGATCCATGCAGTCATGTAAGTGCTTATAAAGTGCAATTGTCTAGGATTCAGTAGTCATAACTGTATTGTCCGTCTGCATGGGTGTCATGAAGTTCACCACTTCTGTCTTAAGAAGCATGAAGGTGGCTTTGGAGAAATGTTTTACCATGGTTTCCTTAATGGGGGGTGGGAGCAGGATGTGGATATCTAGGGTAATTAGCTTATGGTCGGATCGGACCAATGAGGCATTAACTTCAGGTGTGGAACACGGGTCACTCATGTTGGTAATGACTAGATCTAGGATATTGTTGCCCCTGGTGGGGGTGTGGATACGTTGATCCAGGGCATTGGAGTTTATGAATTCCAGAAAGCGTTGAGCGAACGAGTTGGTACATGAGTAGTTTTCCCAGTTAATGGTGGGATAGTTGAAATCTCCCATTATTAGGGTGTTTGGTTTAACCCTAATATTTTCCAGTACATCAAGAAAAGAGGAGTGGGAATCTTGGGGCATGGTGGGCGATCTGTAGCAAGCTAAAATTTGGATTGCAGTTTTGCCCAGAGTTAGTTGCACTTGGATAACCTTGGCTGCATTATGCTGAGCAACTAGTCTGGAGGTGTGGATATCCTTAATGAATATAGACACACCTCCGCCTTTGGTGTTCTGGTCCAGGTTACATGGCCGAAAAGTGTGGTATGAGTTATAGCCTGGTAGTGCAGGGGTGCTCTCTGGATCCTTGAACCAGTTCTCAGTCACTGCACAGATATCGATGTTCTCCATTTTAAGGAGTGTCTCGAGTGCATTTTGAGATTTAGACTTCTAGCATTGAGTAGCATCACCCTCAGTTTTTGCTTGCCTGTTCCTGTTACGGTGGTGAATTTGTCATTTGAACCTTGCCTAAAAAATGCACTATAGGGGCGGCAAGAACCTTTACCAGTATCCAGAATCCCAGGGGTGACAGGTGCAGGCCATCTCTGGCAAAGCATCATGGTCTGTCGACCATGTCATCCCAGGCAGACAGATACTGGATCCCTTTAGAATGGCACCAGAAGCTTAGCCAATTGTTGAAGTCAATCATTTTGTCCTTGTACTGTGGCATCATTCTGGGTGATGGCAGAATGCTACTCAGGGCTAGGGTCATACCTGCCTGGGCTACAAGATTGGAGAGCTCTTCCATGTCTCTTTTCATGTAGTCCAGGGAGGTACGTCTCAGGTCGTTCACACTAACATGGACAATGACAGAGTCATATTTGTATTTGTTTTGGAGTGACCTGAATGCATGGGTTATGTGGCGGATCCTGGCACCTGACAGGCAGCTGACAGTAACCTTCTCCTTGTTTGGCCTGGTGAGTGTGACATCAGTTTGCCTGACTATAGAGTCACCTATGACTAGTGTGTTGGGTACGTTGTTTTGCCTTATTGGCTGTGGTTGAGTGGCACACTGAGTTTGCGGGCTATGTGTCATTTGGGTTGTGTTGGGGGGTGGAGGTTGCTTGCATTTCTGCTTTGGAGGTCTCTGTTGCTTGAGCAGATTATTGTTGAGAGCCTCCGCGAATGTTTTTGTGTTTCTATGTGTGGATTTTGGTGGTCTAGATTTAGTGAGACTATGTGATGAGTGTGGTGTGGTGCAAGTGTTTACCTTCTCCTCTTGACTGTCAAGTTCAGTCTTGTTTGGAGAGAGCTTTACCTCCAGTTTGGCTAGATAAGTGCATCTCTCACAGGTTGTAGTGTTGGGTGGTAGGAGAAGAGGGTTGTCTTTGTACATGAGACTTTCTACATTGCCCCAAGATGCCCAGATTCATCAGATAGACAGGAGGGAACACTGGGAGCTGACCTTTGGACATGTCTGAATAAAAAACTATTTTCCTGTAGACAAATGAGGAAAGTGAGTACAAGAGCTGTTTTCCTCTAAGCAAGTGAGGAAAGTAAGTACCAAAACTATTTTCCTCTAGGTAATGAGGAAGGTTGAGTGCTGTAGTAATTAGTAGGTTATTTAGTGCTTACAAGTTCTGAACAAGTGCTGATCACGAATAAGCAAATTCAAGTGCTAAAACTAAGAATCTGTATCTGGACTAAACTAGTTACAGGAAAGGGGGGAAACATGTGCAAATGCGAGCTTTTAAATCAGAAAGTTGAGAGAGATGGAAAAACTGCCCAAACGGCCAATAACTACAATTTCTGGGCCAGAACCACTCCTTATGTGGTAGATAGGTTACCTAGTGCTTACCACTCCCACCGATAAGCTAGAAGGCTTCCCTCCAACACAGAAAGCTTGGGGGGGGGGGCTCAGAAGCTTATGTACAGTCCTGGATACAGCAAATCTGAATCTGGACTACACTAGTTACAGGAAAGGCATTTTTTTGTTTTTTATATATATATATATATATATATATATATATATATATAGAAAAGTAGCTAAAACAGCAGTCAAAACAATTCAAATGCATTGCAAGCTAGCACACTTGAGTATGTAGCAATGTTAGACCAAACAGTTTAAAAAATGCGATTAAATTAAAAATGACTAAAACAATTCTCCATTCTCATATTGGCTTTGTTCTTAGAATACTTTGTTACTTTATAAATATAATATTCTGTATGGTTATTATTCTCCTTAAGGATGTGCATCTCCCACTCTCTCTCTTTTTCTTGAGCTTCCCCCTTACTTCATCACCATCCCTTTCCACTTTGAATTGTAACCTTCTGCTTCAAGTACGTATATCACCCTTAGCTGTGTAGCTCTAAAATATCCATTCAAATCAAGTAAACCTAAGCCATCTTGTTCTGTTGGAAGGAGCAACTTATCCTGCTTAACTCTTGTCTTCTTTTCTTCCCAGATAATGATTGTGATTTTTTCCTTGACTATAGCAAGTGCATTAACACAGTTCCCAAAGATAAAGATGCTGGAGACAGTCAGGCAAACAACAGTAAGGCCTATTACAATTAGATACAAAACAGATTTTAAGGAAGGAAACAAGTGTTTGTTAGGGGGCAACGCCAGGGTAGAGTGAATTTACCAGTGGCATATTTAAATAAATTTAATGTCCAATTGTAGATCTGGTGGAATGTAGTATATCTACCTATCTATCTACATGTGACAGATGCCATTGTAAACATTGTCAATATGATTAGATTATTTGCAGGTGTCACTAAGACTGGGAAAATTATGGAAAAGGATCTTATGAAAGATAATGAAGACTACAACAGACAGCAACTGGATTACCATGTGACAATATATGCACTTTGGTTATAATAATCCTAAAATAAATTATGGTACAGATGAGAAAGTCTTGGCAATAACAGTAGAAGACAATGATCTGCAGTCATTAGAATGCCTGAGTCACTACAAGCAAAGTAAGAAAGCAGTGGCAAGGTTCAACAGAATACTGGAGTCCATAGTTTAAGGAGAAGAACCAAGTGATGGCAAACTCATAATGCCATGGTTCAGGTCTTTGGTGAGGTTGCATCTGGAATACCATGTTCGGTTTTGAAGACCAATTAGGGAAGAACAGACAAAGTGACAGAAGCATTCTGAAAATTATTAGGGGAATGGATTATATTATTTATAGAGAGAGTCTACAGAAAATGTCAATTCCTACTCTACATAGCAGAAGAAAAGTGTAGAGAAGAGAGTGTGACATAATAGGGGTGATGGGGTACATGGAATGGTGAAAGGAAGGGTAGAAAGACTAGAGTTTAGTAAGAAGGATGAGGTACAAAAGGGTGTGGGTGGCTGTTAGATGAAACTAGGTTTAGAGCAGATGTGAAGAAGTATTATTTCACTGAGAGAATGGTTAGTAAATGCAGCAGGTTTCCTGAGGAAATCTAGGAACTCAGGCAGCAAATGTCTGTAAATCAATGTGAAAGAAATAATCTTAGAACATTGTAGAAACTGCTTTTGTTACTTGTACCAAGTTTACTTCATAGGTCTTAACCAGTGGCGGCTGGTGACTTCAAATCAAAGGGGGGGGGGCTGCAGGAGACAGCTGAATGAGTTGGGTCAATGGGACTGGGTGTGGCCAACTAAAAGGGGGAGGAGCTATGCTCAAAACCACAAAAACTGTAACTTTAATTAAATACGCTGCCCTGGGTGCCAAACCATCATTATGAGAGTCCAATCAAGACAAAATGAAGTGTAGAAGAAAAAAAAATATTTCAATGCATTGGCTGCATGACAGCTTATTTAATATCTAGATGGAAACAAAAAGGTTGTGAGGCATGAAAAAATTAATTACTTTTTAAATACATTACTGGAATGCCAGTCAAAATCAAGTATAAGAAAAACAAGCAGCACTCAACTCAAACCACTTCTCCTTGCACTGCAGTTCTAATTATAATTTATATTCAACTTTATTAAAGTACCAAGTAACATGCTGAAAGTAGCAATCTCTGTGATACCCCCACTTGTAAAAATGTTTCTTATCCAAAAAAGACCTGCTGCCTGACAACAACTATCTACTTGTTTCAGGGGAAAACATGATCAAAGTAAAAAATGAAAAGCAAACAAGAAACAAGCTCAACATACACTCCTTAAAGGATTACTGCACAAGATATGGACCACACAATAGATTGGCATTCTGTTTAGTTTGCAGGTAAAGCCTACAAAGATGACTGCATGTCTCCAACTCCAGACAATTTGAAATGTCTCTGGCTGACTGTGATGGCTCCGACACATTTGTCATACCTCTCAACCTCAGAGCAAGAAATCTGGACAAAGCCATACATAGATGTGGGACAATGGCCCAAAAATAAGGACAAGTTTTAAATATTGCTGTTATCAACTTAGAAAGATAATAGAATAGTAGGTCTTACATTAGTATGAATGTTCTGAATGGTATGAAATCTGAAACTGAAATGTCTGTCATTATTTTTTAACTTCAGTCTTTAATGATTTGCCACTAATTTGCCAAATAAACACAATTTTATGAAAAATGGACCAAAAACGTGATGCAAAAATATAAAATAGCCACACAATGCAGCTGGGAACCAGTCAAAGAAGGGGCACTTTTTAATATTAGTACTGCTAACTTTAGCAGCTGACAAAATAAAAGAATCTACATGCATTTCTGAAATAAAAGTAATCTATAACTATGATTATTACAGTTATTTATTAATTGTAAACCCTCCATGTTTTCTTCCAAAATTGCCATTTTGCAGAGGGATTATTAGGGGAAGAGCAACATTTTGAGCCAAAATCAGGGACAGTTGAGAGGTTTGGATATGCCTAATTCTACAAAGCAATTTATTTGCATGTACCTCTCAACCTGTTAATGCAGGAAATCTGGACAAGGCCAAATATACTGGGGGAACATATAAACAGTACTAAAAATTGCTCTTGTGTAAACTGAGACAGTTGCTAGAATAACAGGTCTTGCTTTAGCATGCATTTTTCTGAAGGTTATGAAGTCTGAAACTCAGTGTCTGTCATTATTTAGTGACTTCATTCCTAAATGATTTGCCAGAAAACCACAAATTTTATGAGGAACAAACCAAAAATAAGAAGCAAAAATCTATTCATTCTGCAAAAATCTGGACAGTTGAAAGGTATAGTTCAGCCAGGACTGTCTTTGTGTTTGCTGCCCTTCCCCCCCTCACACAATCATGGTTGAATAGAGCCTCCCCCGTGCAGCCATTCCAATGAAGCATTACTTGGCTATTTTACCCCATTTACCATAAACACTAATGTGCAAACTGCTTTACTTCTGCGATGATTTGGACTTTATTTGAAAGTTTTATTTTGCATTTTACAGCACAAACACTAATAGCTATCTGCTAAACAAAGCAATGCAGTCTCACAATGAAAACAGACAGCATTAAAACTTCTCTGACCTTGAAACTCACATTCATTGAAACAGCATTGAAACCCACAGTCAAAGAAAATACATTTTGCCAGTAGCAGATAAAGATTAACTTTGGGTTTGAGCTGTTTTCAGATCTTGCACATGAAACATACACATGCTCTTTCATACACCTTCCTGATTGTATTGAATTATATTCCTTGTACAATACAGTACAGTTTTAGAGGGCATTTTAAATTTATTGTTTTGAAATTTTTCCAGTAAACAATGAAACAAAATGCATGCACCAATAATGACAAAACTGCCCAATTCAGAGCATTTCCATCATAAACGTCTACTCAAACTTCTACAGTCCACCAGTATCAGTACATATGCACAATCTCTGAAGAAGTAAAAGTCATCTAAATAATTCCACATTAAAGAGATCTGTAACTAATGAAGAGGTTGCTGCTAGCAAACAATTTTATAATTCATTGTTTCATCTACAAATAAAGTGCCTGTTGCCCTTGAGGAATAAATTGCCTATCTTACACTAAAACAAGATAAGCTAGTAATACTGCAATAGGGAATGGATGGCAAACTGATAACAGGTTCATAGTTACTAGGTATCTTTGCCAAAAAGGAGTGCAGCATCCACCCCCTTTGCAACACAGTACAGTATCAGCAATGCATCTGTCTACTGTGGGAGTAGAACCCAGAGCCTTCTGCATCAAAAGCAAGTACACTACCTGTTGTGCTATTAACAATGCAAGCAGACTCAGCATAAGCAGCACTAAACTTTTGTTCCCTTGCAGCTCTCAGCTCCTTGTAAAATCTACTCACTCAGCTGTATCTCTGAACTTTGCAGCACAAGAAATTTGGAAAAAGCCAAAATTTATTGTGGGGAGGGGGGACAAAAGCCCAAAAACCAGGGACACATTTTAAACATTGCTTGTATAATGTTGGAAAGTTGCTAGAATAAAATGCTGTGTTACCACCATACATTTCACTGCCAAGTCTTGAACCCAGGACCCTGTGCAAAACAGTCAGAGCAACATACCACTATGCCAAATCAGCTGTTTTGTGAAAGAGAGGAAGACTGAAACTTAAATGGCTACCATTTAGTGAATTCAGTTCTCACCATAGCTGTCAACCTCTTAGCACAAAACACCTGAACAAAGCCAATAATGAGGGAATGCAGCCCCCAAACATGTTCAGTGAATTCAGTTCTCACCATAGCTCTCAACCTTAGCACAAAAAACCTGGATGAAACCAATAATGGGGGAATACAGTCCCAAAAATAGGGGCAAATTTCAAATATCCATCTTATAAACTAAGAAAATTGCTAGAATACAAGCTTTTGTGTTACCATGTACTTTCTGAAGAATATGAAGTCTGAAATTCAAATACTTGTCATTTTTATTTAACATTTGTTAACCAGGAAAGTCTGACTTGGAAGAAAAGCCAATTTTCAGTGGAGGCCCAGGGAGAAACACTCCAGACAGGCACATGTCTTTGTAAGATGGGAGGGCACTAGAGGAAACCCACACAAACACAAGGAGGACATGCAGACTCCATACAGAAGGCACCCCAGCCAAGAATCAAACTAGAGAATCTGTAGCTATCAGGCAACAATGCTACCACTGCACCAATGCACTACTGACTTTGCAAGGACACATACAAAAACCACAGATTTTATGAGGAACAGAACAAGTATCAGGGAAAAATCTGCAATTTATTTACAAATGGTGGTGGGTAGGAACTTCAGGCTCCCCACCACCATATAGCACTTGGGGCATCACACACACACACACACACACACACACACACACACACACACACACACACACACACACACACACACACACACACACACACACACACACACACACACACACACACACACACCTCTTCCATTTCAGTTCCCTATCTGTGCCGAGAGAAGGGCTCCAGTCCACACAACTTTTGTTTCAGTTCCCAGACTCCTCCAGTCCCCATGAGACCATCTACAGTCCCACGAGAAACCCCCCCCCCACAAGAGAGCAGGCTCCAGCCTGTGGACATTGCAGTCCGGGTGTCTTCCATTCTGTGTGGTCATCACCACATAGACTTTTGGGTTGCAGGGCAGAGATGGCCTTTCCTCCTATCCAGACTGCTGACAAAGCAGTCTGGAGTTCCCAATCTGTGAAACTTGCATGCTCGAGTTCTGGGATAGTAAATCACACATGCGCAAGTCGTTCCAGGTCTCGAGAAAAGATTTATTTGTTTTCTTTCCTTTTTGTTTTACTTTCTTTCCATTTTTTTATTTTGTTTTGTTTCCACAGCTGGGGGGGCTGCAGTCCTATAGCATGAGCCGCCCCTGGTCTTAACTTATTTGTTCAAGAATCGTGGATAAGGCCAACAGTAATGGGGTGGAAAGG
Source organism: Protopterus annectens (assembly GCF_019279795.1). Lineage (NCBI taxonomy): Eukaryota > Metazoa > Chordata > Ceratodontiformes > Protopteridae > Protopterus > Protopterus annectens. Next base: position 148,299,147 of record NC_056737.1, read on the forward strand.
CCCAAAATCATGGACAATTAAAAATATTACTCTAATTCACCCTAACAGTTAACTAGAACAACAGGTTTTGCATCAGCATTCATTAGGCTTGCCACCCCTTCGTTTTTTTTCCGGACTATCAGGAAATCAAACTGATTCTCCGGTAGTCCGGAAAACACTGTACAAACTCCGGTATTCTGTTTCAAAATGGAAACAGACTATCGGAGTTTGTAAATCGGCTGATTTACTATGCTTTTTTTACAGAAAAGCATAGCAAATCAGCCAAAAGCAGGCGGCGGGAACGAAAAAAGAGGGCGTTCCCGTTGATCGGCTGATTTACTATGCTTATTTTACAGAAAAGCATAGCAAATCAGCCAAAAGCAGGCGGCGGGAACGAAAAAAGAGGGCGTTCCCGTTGAGTGATGCTGTCGTGACATCACAAAATAGGCGGTATGTTGGTGGGAGAGGGGGTGGGGCGGGCGGGGTTACTGGTGACGTGAGGGGCGTGGCTTGGCTCCGGTTTTAGCCGTGAACGAAGGTGGCAACCCTAGCATTCATTTATGAATTGTGAAACTCTGATGTCTGGCATTATTGACTGACTGACTTAGTAATTTACCAGAAAATCAAAAATTGCAGAAGGGACAGGACAAAAATATGAAGTAAAATCAGGGAAGTTCTGCAAAATCAGGAGTCATGGAGAGCTATGATTTACTTTCATAAGACTCTCAGGTTAACACTCAGTTGAACTTGAAAGATTGAATATATTGCATATTTTCTGAAGCAGCATCTTTTTATGAAGGATGGGTGACTGAGTCAGTGTCAAAATGGAAGGTGAAGAGTTCTCCTTTGAAACAGAACTAATGGACAGATAGAAAAAGCAAGTTTAAATTGGAAAAAAAATGTTAAGCATATCCTGTTTACAGACAGACACTGCCATCTAGTGGAACTAATAAGTTTTCTTTTATAATATTGCATTTGTAATACTTGCTCAGCAGAACAATATCATTTAACTCCTAAAGTACTTCACTGCAGTTCTGTCCATCCATCCACAACACCTTTTCCCAGTTTTGCACATGGGGTTGGGGTGGTACCTCAACAGTGACAATCATCTAGAGCCAAGGTTTACACTACCGGGTGGCTAGCCATGCTTTGGCTGTTCTTGCATTCCGCACACCTATGGCCAGTTTAGAGTGTCCATTCTACCTACTGTATTTCTTTGTAATATGGGAGGAAACTAGACTACCCATAGGAAACCCATATAAACACAGGGAGAACATGCAGACTTCATACAGAAGGCACCCCAACCAAGAATCAAACCAGGGAACCTTTTGCTATGAAGCGACAAAGCTTACTGCTGTGCCACCCCTAGTTATGCAGTAGTTAAAAAAGTGCTTTCATCTTGATTATAGGTTATGCAGATGATTACACACAATATCATGAAATGTGACAGCTAATTTACATTTGAGCTTAATATTTTCAAACCCAGATCTGCTGCTAGGTTACAGCTCAGAGTCCCTAACCCAATGGAGTGTTGAAGGAGCATGTAAGGAAGTCACAGAGGAGAGAGAAACTTAAATGCTGGAAAAGACAGTTCAGTGATATACTTGATGAGGGATCCTCACATGGAACAGAGATGAGAAATAAAGTTATTAATCATATGTAATTACTGAATGGCAAAATGCTTTTACTTCCTAATTGCTGAGCAGGTAAGGTAATAAATAAGTAAAAACATTTGTCATTGAGTAATTACATGTGGTTCTGAGTACCACCATATGTGTGTGTGTTTGTGTGCGTTGTGTGTATTTTTATATGCACACATGGAGGTATTCAGAAACAAAAACGTGGAGTTTGTTAGATGAAGATGAAGTAGCATGGTGGACAATTCAGAGATACACAATACTGTGACCGTGCTAATGAGAAAATAACAAAGGATGCATCAAAAGCAGTGGACAGCATAATGACATGTAAATGAGTGTTTATATGCCAATGAGAGACATTTCATTTGCAAATGACAAAAATCAACAAGGTGACCTGAACCTAAATGTATACAACTAGACTGATGTGTCAAGGCAATCAGCTTTGCTGAACGCCATCATTTTTTAGATAATAGGTGTAGCGCTTGCACTAAGATGCTGGGAGTAACATCTGCTTTAGCTGGTCAGCATGTGATAGTGGCTGTGTTGGTAACCAGTGCCTGCAAAGATGCTCACTGCAGAAGAGTCCACTAGTGGCTAATATACCATCACTTCCACAAATGGGACATAGCCACTGCTGTGTGGATACAGACATCACACAGGAACCAGTAGACATGTTCATCCTGGGACCAAGGAGGATACATCGACTGCCCATCTCAGTGGACAAGAAGGTTTGTGTAGCATTAACCATCCTCAATATGGGGACCTTTCAGCATGTGAAAGGGACACATTGGACGTGTTGCAGGTCCTGGCCTGTGAATTCTATATCAATTTCTTGATGTAATGCTGCACCATGTAGAGGTGCATATTTAGTTTCCACAGACATCAGGGGAGAGAACCACCATTATTCAGCCATTCTATGACACAGCCCTTTTTTCTAAGGTCTTGCGGGACACTGGCTACACCCACATTGCCATCAAGGCACCACCTACTTCACATGGCATCAGGTATATAAACCAGAAGGGCTTCTAGTTCATCATAGGATCATAGGATGTTACTAGTCTAATGGGCCCTGGGTCTCTTACAAGCCTAGCCAAGGGTTTATCCCCAAAAAAGAAACCTCAGTTAGCACCTGTCACCCCTGTCAATGAGGGACAAAGATGGAACCCCTGGGACAAATTTCTGGTTTCCCATCTACTCACCAAGGTTGCGCTTGAAGAGGGTCAGCGAGGTGCTCTGTTTGACATGTATGGGAAGTCTATTCTGAAGACGGGGCAGCTTCTGGGAGACAAACCTATCTCTCCACCAGGTTTTGTTGATGTTGCATATTAGATTTAGGCCTATCAAGTGGGTAATGCGCAAGGAGTTAGACTTACGGATATGGAGCATCTGTAGTAGGCCAGGGTCCAATATTGCCTTGTAGGCGAGACACAGATCACCTCTGAGCAATCTCTATGATACTGAGTAAAGTGATAGTGATTTGAGCATGTCCACATAGGACAGGCGTTGAAAGCCATGGATTCTCTTTGTGAGGTATTTCTGTGGCCTTTCCAGTTGGTACAGGTGTTTGGAGAGGTACATACCAAATGGGACTCAATTATAGGTCTAATGAGGGAGGAGTACAGAGAGGTAATAACCTCCATTTTTCTGGATGCAATCCCTTTACTTATGAGATGATCCAAGTAAAAGGCTTTTCCAACAACTGCCACCACATGATGGTTGAATGTGAGATTGTTGTCAACCTGAGTACCCAGGTCTTTCACCACAGATTGTGTGCTTAGGGAGTTGTCGTTGATGTAGTAATCAATAGGGGTCGTGTTTTTACCAAATTGTATGATAATACATTTTTTGCATTTATCTTAAAGCCATGAATTTGGCACCAGTTATTAGGAGCTGTGAGACCCTCTTGCAGTATGTTACCATCATTTGGGGAATCAGTGACAGCACCCAACTTACACTCATCTACAAACTTGGTCAGCCACAGGCCCTTTGTCTTTGCCTGGACCTCTGAGAAGTAGATGCCAAATAGTAGAGGTCCTAGGACAGAACTCTGGGGAACACCACTAGTGCCAGGTCATGCTGTTGGAGGTGATGGTGCCTATTTTGACCATGTGGGTCCTATATGTGAGCCAGTTGGCCACCTAACGAGATATGGATTAACATCAAGTTGTGTTAGCTTTTTGATGATGTCCAAGTAGGGGATTGTGTCAAAGGCCTTGGCCAGGTCAAGGTAAGCTGTATGTACTGACTTTCCCTCATCCAGGGCCTTGGTGACAGTCTCAAAAAAGTCAACTAGGTTCAATAGGCAAGATCTTCCCCTGACAAATCTGAATTGGGTGGGGTCAAGTGCTTGGAGATTGCCTATGTCCTTGTTTAGGAGATCCATAATAATATGCTCCATGGCTTTACAGATCAGACTTGTCAAGCTAATGGGGTGATAGTTTTCCAGGTCAGTATTGGCACCACCTTTGTGCAAGGGGATGACAATGGTGGTTCTCCACTCTGCTGGAATGAAGCCTGTAATTAGGCTATGGTTGAATACAGTGCTCAATGACAAAGCTAGTTCTTGCTGGAGATGGTGCAGAATACAGCCTGGGATACTATCAGGTCCCGTGAAAGCTATGTTCTTTGCCTTGGATAGGGCCTTCAACTCTTGATCTATGGAGATGTGAGGTGTAGGACAAGTATCTGGGATCTCGACTGGATCTTTTGGGGGCAATAAGGGGGTGATGTTTGCACTGAACCTATCAGCTAGCAGGTTGGCTAAGTCAGCAGGATCAGTGTAAGTGGTACCATTAAGTACAAATTTGGAACTAACTTGGGCTTTGTCATGGAGGTTCCTAACATAACTGAAGGACTTGTGGTTTCTATTTGTTTCAGAAGCTAGTTTCAACTCATAATTGGCTTTGGAGTTTTTCACTAGTGATTTAATTTGCTTGTTGAGGTGGAGGAGGGAGTTTTTCTGATTTGGAATTTGTTCCTTTTTACCCTTGGACAACAGTTTCTTCCTTTTGTTGTAAAGCCTGTTGATAGAGGATGTCCACCAGACAGCTTTGTGTTTCCTTGAGGAGCAGTTTTAGTTCTGTTGGGTATGGCTGAGTCCATGCAGTTGCACAGGTGCTTGTATACTGCACTGGTGTACTGTTCAGCATAGTTGTCTGCATCCTTTGAGGGGGGCGGTGGTGTGAAGCTGCTGATACCCTCCCTTTGGACATTGCTTTTGAGAAGTTTTTTAGCCTGGTTATGGCTGGGGAGGGGTTGGGTGGGATAGAAACTTCGAATGAGACAGACTGATGATCTAATCTTACTAGGGAAGAACATACTATGGGAGTGGTGCAGTGGTCACCCATGTTGGTAAGAACCAAGTCAAGTATGTTATCGCCCCGTATAGGGGATGAGACCAATTAGTCGAGTGTGTTAGAGCTGATGAAGTCAAGGAATTGTTGGGTGAGTGCATTAGTGCAGGAATAGTTCACCCAGACTATGGTGGGGTAGTTGAAGTCACCAAGGATCAGAGTGTTAGGGGGTACCTTGATAGAGTAAAGTAGGTCCAGGTAGGGGGAGTTGGTCTCCTGAGACATGGAGGGGGGTCTATAGCTGGCTATAACTTGGATAGGTGTCTTTCCAACTGTCAGCTGCACCTGGAGTAATTCCAGTGTGTCATGCTGGTAAACCAGTCTGGAGGTGTGCCTGTTTTTAATGAAGATAGAGACTCCACCACCCTTAGTCTTTCCACCTCATTTTGAGGTTGGAAATTGTGGAATGAGGTATAGCCTGGTAAGGTAGGGGTGCTCTTTGTGGCCCTGAACCAAGTTTCTGTGACTGCAGAGACATTGGCATCTTCCAGTATGAGGACAGCCTCCAGTGAGTGCATTTTCAGATTAAGGCTCCTAGCATTGAGCAGAATGACCTTCAATTTGCTTTTTGACAACTCTTTCATGTTGAAAGATTTGTTTTTGGGACATAGCATAAAAAAGGCACAATGGGGGAGGCAAGAGCCTTGGCCAAGATATGGAACTCCAGGGGTAACAGGTGGAGGCCATCTCTAGCAAAGCATCGAGGCCTGTCAACCCTGTTGTCCCAGGCAGGCAGATACTGGTTACCCTTGGAAAGACACCAGAAACTAAGCCAATTGTTGAAGTCAATCATTTTTTGTTGGCAATGAGGTGTTATTCTTGGTGAAGGTAGGATGGTGCTTATTGCTAGGGTCATACCTGCCTGGCATACATACTCTGAGAGCTCAATCATATCTCCGTTCATATAGTCCAGGGAGGTATGTCTCAAGTCATTCACACCAGCATGGACAATGACAGAGTCATACTTGTACCTGTTGTGGACAGACTTAAGTGCGTGAGTGATGTGGCAGATTCTAGCGCCCGACAAACAGCTGACCATGACCTTCTCCTTGTTGAGCCTGGTGAGGGGGACATCAGTGTGTCTCACTATTGAGTTGCCAATGACTTGTTTATTTGGTTTATTGTTATGCCTTATGGGATGCATTGGTTTATTGTTATGTCTAATGGGCTGTGTTTGTGAGACACTGGTGTGTTGTCTTCTGGTGTGATGTTTGGTGTTGTGTGTAGAATGTTTGTGAGTATGTTTTAGGGGTCTGTGTTGTTTAGGTAAGTTTTTGTTGAGGACCTCTGCATAGGTGAGTGTGTGACTCTGTGATGTGGGTGGTGTGGTGTTTGTGCTGGCAATCTCCTCTTTGTTAGGAGTACTTACTGTGGTATGACAGAGCATGGATTCCAGCTTACTGATGTAGATGCATCTCTCACATGTAGAGGAATTATGTGCTAGGAGAAGGGGACTGTCCGTGAACATGAGGCAGTTGTTACACTGTCTCAGTATACCCATGTTGACCAGACTGGCAGAGGAAACTGATGGGAATTGTCCAGACATAGTGCTTTGAATACTTGGTGGACTTATGGAAAGCAGGGTTTGATAAGGGTTTGTCCACAAAAACCCAAAATGTAAAATAACTGGCCTGAAGCACAAGTGCGAAAATCAAAACTAAGATGCTTAGAACAGCATGTCGATTTAATCAGGATACTAACAAGCAGTAATAAGTGCAAAATAAGAGCACTTGAACACTTAAGAGCACACAGAACAGCAAACTAAGGTCATAAAGAAGAACGTAGAAGACAGTTACAATAAGAGCAGTTGAATAAAGTATAAATATTTTTTTTAGTGGAGAGGGAGGGAACAGAACAAAATTAAGAGACTACAGGGGTTGTCCTTCCCAAATATTCTCTCTGTACACAGTGGATAGAGCTGAAGAAATGGGACTAGTAGGAGTGTCTGAAATCAAAATATGATCTCACTGTACTCAGTTGAGTGAGCAAATGAGATGGGCCCAGGAGGACTGTCCAAACGCAAATTTACAGCAGGGGCGGGCATTTCCAAAACCAAAGCCACCAACTGCAGAGAGACAGCGAGACTACAATATTCAATTAATATTCAATGAAAAAAAAAAATAAAATGCAGTACTGTCTGAAATAATCCAAATGCAGAAGAAAATGTACTTAAATCAGCTTGCACATCCGGTTGATTCATGAACTGCAAAATGGCTTGCAGTGCACAGGGTATTATATACAGTGTGGTTTTGCATTGTTGAGGGGTTCCATTGCCATGATTCCCTAATGTTGCAGACATGTAATCTGTACCAGCTTTTCACACAGGGTGACTTTCCACAGGGTCACCTAGTTGGTAGGTGCACATATTGCCACCCATAGAGTCCACAAGAGTCCACTCACTTAAATGTCAGAATGTCACTCATAATGCTGTCCACTGTTGTGTGTAGCAGGTGATGCTGGATATACCTTAAAAATATGGATGGTGATCCCCCTCTGCAGCCCTCAGACCATGGCAATGACTTGTAATACTGTGCTGTCACAGACACATAACATTGCTGAAAGTGTGCATTTGGCCTGTAAAAAACACTTTTGCTTCTCAGATACATCTATTGGCAAATTGAAGTATGTTTTAGAAACCTGGTTTGAAAAGTTGGGGTCTGCATCATGCTTCATAACATTGTGCTCTAAAAACAGTTATGGCATGTGGACACCGCAGCACTGCCTTATTTAAGTTAGGAAGCAAAAGAGAAGGAATCAGGTGAGGAGATGTTGAGAGAACCAGCTTCAACAGGACATCATGTGATGCAGACGAGGGAGCAATTCATTCTGGCATAGACAATGAACTGGTGTAAAATCTCCTCAGCATCCTTGTGATGGCAACAGACCTGTGCCCTGTTATATGTATCACAGTGTAGCTGCTGTCTCTTTGAGCCATGCTTGTTGTCCCTTGCATATGTGCCAAAAGCACAATCTGTGCCTGGTGCACTGGAGACTCACCATCTCCAGTAGCATGTCAGGCTGTCTGTGTGCATGTGCCACACATAGACATGGCAGAAATGTGAGTGAACATATCCTGCCATTTTCCTGTGCTCTGTCATCTGGACCCCCACAGGACTACAACCTGTCCCCATAGCATTTCCAACATGGTGTGGTTAGTGGCTGCCTATACCTGGATCACTGTCCTGCACATCCACTGATTGATTCCAAAGCTGAAACCCAAATATGAGAATGTCCTGGAGTCATGGCAGTGATGCCCACCTATATGCCTCTCCCCTATTCCATGTGCACACACTTTGGTGGCAGTGTGTCCCACTGATGCAGTCTGTGGTGGTGATACCTGTGTATCAGGGAGGGACTGACATGAATGGGATGATCTTTGTTGAACACAAGTGATGCCAGAAGTACATCCTGGGCCTCTACAGGTAGCATTGCTGGCAGTGTCTCTGTGACATCAGACTGTGCCATTTGCATGGCATCATCATTGGCAACCTCCAGTGATCTGCTGACATCAGCTATATGTTGAGCTGAATTCTGACAGTGGAACCAGTGAATGCATACAGATTAAATTAGTGTGGCAGTGCTGATACATATTTTGGACTCCCTCTACCATGTGACACACAGCAATCCTATAGATAGTCTATGGGCACTGAAGTACCTTGTGGTGCAGGCTGATTCTTTTGCAAGTGTGAACCCTGGAAGACTTTAGTGCATATGTGTTTGCCTGAGTAAACCATACACAAGTGCAAGTCAGTTGTGTACAGGAATGGCATATACCACTATGCACCTGGGCATCCCCTACAAACACTTGGGCAGTTATCACCAGCTCAGCTCCCACATCTGAGTCACTGATAGGTATGAAGGTTTTCTCACTTTCCATTGTGAGGGATATCATGAATTCTTCCATCTCTGTGAGATGCCTCTGTGTTGGTTATCCACTCCCAATGATCAATCTGACAGTTTCTTAAGTATTGGCCATGACATGGAGTAATGTACTGGAAATCCTACAATGCACATTTTGCATTATCCTCTCAAGGCCACCCATTGCATTGATGTCCTGCATGTATTTGCCCCTGTCAGATTTCTCCTTCTCAGGGATACACATGCTATCTGTGTGTAGGGCATGTAGTAGCACCTCTGTCACTTGTGTGTAGAACTTCTCCAGTCATTGCTGTTTCTTTGTTCCCATACTACTTACACCTCTCAACTATCATTTTCAGAGGCATAGCTGTTTCATCTAGTGACCTGTGCCAGTTCCCCTCAAAACTTCAAGTGAAAGAGCAAACAAAAAAAAAAATCTAAAACTATAAGAAGCGTATTAGCTTTCTGCAGTACACTATCTAATCCACATGCCCTCCTCAGATCCTTTTACTGCACACTAAGTGGCCAGGTACACCCCCTTTCTGGCTCAGGTCTTCAATGGAAAAGCATAAAAACAAAAAAAAAGGCTGTGATTAGGTACATGGGGCTCCTGAAATGCAGGAGTAAGTCAGGTCCCATTTCTATGATAAGCCTCAAGCCTTCTTCTAAAAAAAAAATATATATATATACACACACACACACACACATATATATATATATATATATATATATATATATATATATATATATATATATATATATATATATATATACATGCACACACACACACACACACACATATATATATATATATATATATATATATATATATATATATATATATATATATATATATTTTTTTATTTAAACGATAACAAACTACTTTGCCACTTTGATATATTGATATTAACAATCTAGTTCCAGTAGGCTCATTGGTCAGTACTAGGCTGCAGTAGCATAGCTAGGGTGGGGTGAATGGGGTAACTTCCCCAGGTGCAAATTGTTGAGGGTGTGTGATAAGTATTCCAGATCCCTCTTTAATGTGTTTGCGGTGAAACCTGAGCATTGTAGTGCTCAGTTTGAGGTCTAAACTGTAGCAAGCAGTTTGCTACAGTGTAAAATTTAAATTTTATATATATAGAGATCTCTATCAGATCACTGAAGTTTCAAACCTCTGAAGATCATATGGCTGAGACCATATCTCCTAAGTTTTTAAACTCCAAAACAAAAATAAAATACAAGAAAACAGAACAAAACAACTTACGTGTACGTTTTTGCTGGGGGACAAGCCCCCCTGCACCCCCATACTCCCTGCTACTTAAATATACCAACTCTGAGATCGCACTACAGTGAGGAAACTGGTAAATCCCGGGTTCCATGCTATACAATGATCGCAATACTAAATTTTCAGAGTTTCAAAATTTCGGAGATATGGTCTCGGCCATATGGTCTTTGGAGTTTTGAAACTTTGGCGATTTGACAGGGAACCATATATCTATCTAGATATATATATATATATATATATATATATATAGATATATATATCTATATATATATATATATATATATATATTTTTTTTTTTTTTTATAACTAAAACCTGAGTGCTGTAGTGCTTCTAATTCAGCCATGGTATAAACTGCAGCAACTATTTGCTATATTTACAGCAAGCAGTTTGCTACAGTTTAAAAGATGAAATGATTTTTCTTCAACAAAAGGTGCAGAAGGAGGGTCGGGGAAGGGCAGAAATGGGACCTGAATGGCTGGGGCAGGAAGGTGGGGCATGTCCTGCATCTGGCCACCTGGTAGGTGTGCTCGTAGAAGAAACAGCTATTGTTTTTCTTTTTCTTTTTTTTTTTTTCCTCTTTACTCCTCAATGGAAGAGCTTTGGGGGAGGTTGAATTAAACTGTAACAATTACAGTGAAGTGCTTTTTTTTTTTTTTTGCTCTTCACTTGAAGAGCTGAGTGGGTAGGGTGATGGTTCGTGGAACTGGCACAGGGAGCTGGTTGATCCAGTTATACATCTGCTAGGCTAGATGCCCCTATGGGACATTTTAAGCTTAGCCAAATTCCCATTCAAGCCCTGTACCATGTCTCTGTGAGGTAAATACCTTAACCATTATTCCAACCCCTAACTCTTTTTTCAACTTCTTACTAAACTTACAGCCAAGAAGACCATCAAAAAGCTCATTTATCTCACCCAATGTTTGTAGGAGATTAATAATGTCCTCTATTCATCTGATTTTCTGCACATATTCAAGCTGCAAAGTTGTGATCACCCACACCATCAAGACTGGTTTTAAGGTTGCCAGTGAAGTACTTCACTTTAATTAAGAAGATATTTTTCAGACACAGTGGATGTATATGGTGTTAGGTACCTGTCACACCAGCTGGTATAGTTAATGTGAGCATAGAGGTTTAGGTCCCTGGAGTGAATGTTCCTTTACCAGTGGTTTTATCTAAGCGAAGGAGTTCAAAGAGTGAGAGATTGTTCATAGCATAGGCAGATAAGCAGAGATCACCCCTCAGGAACCTATATGAGTCTGACTGGACAGATGTGGCTTTAGTATCTTTGAGTAGCTAAGGATACTAAGACTTGATATCTTTTTGGTAGTGAAACACTGAGCTCTCTGGAGATTGTTTAGCTTTTTAGCAAGGTACATGCCAAAGGGGTGTTACATTTAATATGGGAGGAATAAATTGTGATTGTAATGGTTTTGGACCAGAAGGAGATATCATGCGTTGTGCAAAACAGAAGTATTTCCTAACCACAACAGAGATCTGTTGGTTAAAGAAGAGATTGTTATCACTGTAGTTACCCATGTCCCTGATGACTATATCAGATTTATGGAATGTCATCTATATGGTATGTGGAAGGGATGCCAGATTTACCAAAGAAAGCTATGCTCAATTTCTTGGTGATGAGTGTAAGTCCATGACTGATACACCAAGCATTTGATGGTATAACTCTTTTTGGAAATTTTGAGTATCACAGTAGCATCTAATAACTATTCCCAGGCTGCAGTTATTGTGAACCTTGATTAGCCACAATTCCTTGATATGAGATTTCAGGTCTGAGAAGTATATGACAAAGATTAGGGTCCCAGGACAGACCCTGTGAAACACCACCATTGACATTTTTCTGTCTGGAGCAAACACCCCAGACCTTAACTGTATGGGTTCTGTCAGATAGTCAATTAGCTATAAAGAAAACTATGTAGGTTTTAATGTTGAGTTGGTGGAGTCGGTCACTAACTCAGGCATGGGGGGATAGTGTCAATGGCCAAGGTCAAGTAGCAAGGTCTAGATAGGTAGGCTGGACTATATTTACAAATAGAAACTGGTAGGTATTCAGGGATATATGGTCATCTATATCCCTGTTTATTGGTTCATCTGTAAAACATTCCATAGCCTTGCATATAGTACTAGTCAGGCTAACAGGCCTGTAATTCCTAAGGGGGTCTGTAGAGGGACTACCTTTATTTAAAGACAATACAACAGTTATTCTCCACAGTGTGTTGATGCAACCAGTGGAAAAATTCAGATGCAGGAATGCTGTCAGGACCCATGAAATGGATATTTTTAAGTCAGAAAGTGCCAAAAAGGACTTGGTCCAAAGGTATCATGGAAAGGATATGTCAGGAAGAATAAGGAGCATTTGGGAGAGAGGGTGGTGATAAAGTTGGAAGCAGATCTGTGTACAAGAATATTAACAATATCCGTTGCTCAGAGAAGGAGACGCCATAAGAAATAAGTGCAGAACAGAATTGTTGGTTACTTTTAATCTTCCTAAATATAAATGGAGAAAGCCTTATGGTGGTCTTTTGAACTGGTTGCTACTCTAAATTCACAGATGGCTTTGCATTTCATAATGGTAAACTTAAAGAACTTACTTATCAGTTTTAAATCCCATTTATAATGATGAAGTGGAGATCTTTTAAAGATGGCCAGGGGAGTTTTCTTTTTGTTGCAGAGTTTGTTATTGTGGGAGTTCTGCCACACAGCAGGTGTACTTTGTTGCAGAGTTTGTTGTTGTGGGAGTTCTGTCACATAGGTGTATTTGCAAACTTGCATTATGCTTAGGTGGGATGGGCACAGACGCCTCAGTACATCAGCCCAAGGTGGAGTAAAAGTTAGAGAAGAAGGCTGCAGCCTCAGCTACAAGATTTTAGGCAGCTGTATTATTTGTGATTACCAATAATGTTCATAATCACAAATAATACAGCTGCCTAAAATCTTGTAGCTGAGGTTGCAGCCTTCTTCTCTAACTTTTACTCCACCTTGGGCTGATGTACTGAGGCATCTGAGCCCGTCCCACATAAGCATAATGCAAGTTTACAAATACACCTATGTGACAGAACTCCCACAACAACAAACTCTGCAACTTATTTGTGATTACCAGTAATGTTCATAGACATCCGCAGTGGTGCAGCGGTAGCGTTGTTGCCTCACAGCAAGAGGTTCTCCCGCTTGATTCTCGGCTGGAGTGCAGGGAGTGCCTTCTGTGTGGAGTCTGCATGTCCTCCCTGCGGTTGGGTGGGCGTTCGAAAGATGTGTAAATGGGCGTGCCTTCGTTTACGATTGAACGTTGAACTAGCACCTCGGCGTTCATGAAAATCTACTGCCAATCATTAGCGGACCAGAGTTCCGCTGTTGTGACCCCTAACTGGGAAAAGCCAAAAGACAACAACAACCAATAATGTTCATAAAGTAAGCAATTATTTTTGGAGTACTCCCTAAATATAGAGGATGCAAAGCAGATTTTCAGGGAAAGACTTACAGAAAGATAGCCAGATTTGACAAGGAAAGGGATAAAAAGTGCAGTGATGTAACTGAGGGAAGTATTAATGATTACAAACCAGAAGATTGACACCTCTAATGGGCAGGAGGACAATTTGATCAAGTATTGACATTTATGAAAGTAAGAAATCTCAGGGTATATTGTTGGTAGTATAGATTTTACCAATTTATGTGTGGGTAGTTGAAGTTAATTAGAAGAAAGGTATCGGGGTGGATAGTTACCTTTTCTAACTGATTGCAATATTCTACACACATAGATGGCGGTCCGTAATTACGTATTGTCTCATAATTCATTTTATCAAATGTACAGCCTGTTCTAGATTTGTATCAGATGGGATCTGGCAAGAAACTATGGAGTAAAGAATAAATGCAGATACTCCCCCACACTTTTAGGAAGATCTACACATATGATAGGCATTGCACTTTGGTGCAGAGAACTTGCTGTCACCACACTGGAGCCAGGTTTCTGCAGTTACATAAATGTTGATGTCTTCAAGGGTAAAATAACAGTGTAGCACCTCCGGTGGATGTAGGCTGTTGCTGCTGAGTTATGATGCTCTTCTACCTTACATCTGAAACTAATTTTATTCATTTATTAATTAGGTAAATCCACATAGCAGATTTGTTTTTTTAAACGGGCAACCTAGAATCACTTGGCAAGCAAATGGAGGCTGAGGGAATCAAACTCTGGACTGTACGATGAAAATCAGCAGCAGTTTATAGATGTAATCCTCTGCACTAAACTATCAGAGTAGTGATAGTTAAGTTCATTCCATAGGTTCATAGGTAAGTACTAGACTAGCTGCACTTGCAGGCCATTTTAAGCCTAGCCATTTTCCCTTTTTGTGCACAAACTAACCTACTCTATTTGGTTATAGATTGGTTTTAACCATCCCATGGTTGATAATTATATATTATACAATGTCCCCCCATTAATATTCCAAAACATGCACGCTGATTGGTCAGCGTGCACATTGTAAATCAGACTTATACTAATGGAAAAAGGTCCGGTCGCCCGTACTTTTTCCATTAGTATGTCTTTTTTTTTTTAAGCAACGGAGAATGTAAGATCTCCGTTGCTTTTTAGAAACTGTCTCGCTATGTTAAAGGAGTTTAACATAGTGAGACAGCTTTAAAAAAAGTAAAGGAGGTCTTCCTTTCTCCATTGCTTTTTTTAAAGCTGTCTCGCTATGTTAAATGGGTTTAACATAGCGAGATACTTTGTAAAAATCAACAGAGATCTTGCTTTCTCCGTTGCTTCCCACCCACAGCTCTGATGTACTGTGTAAGCGTACGCATGCGCAGTACATCAGAACTGCCGCAGAATACCAGAGAGCTGCAGAAGGGCAGCACGGAGGCATTATACAATGCCATTATTTAAGAAAAGTAAGTATTTTTTGTCTTAAATTATGTCATTGTATAATAGCAATAACCCACTTCTGGGTGTGGATAATGTTGGATTTACCCACGGTTGTCTTTGGCCACTCGGGCTTCACCCTCGTGACCAAACCACACCAATCGTGGGTAAATCCAGCATTACCCACACCCAGGCATGCGTTATTGCTAAATTATACAATCATTGGTGATTAACACTCAAAAATGGGCATGCTGATTAGACAGCCCAGCCAAGCGTACCCATTGTAAATCGAGCATATACCAATAGAAAAAAGTCCGGTCACTAAAGTACCATCGAGTGGCTAGACTTTTTTTTCTATTGGCATATGGTAGACTGGCATTAGTCTAAAGGAAAGAAAGTCTGAAACTGAAAAGTATGTCATTATTTAGTGACTTTGTTCCTCATAAAATTTGTGGTTTTCTGACAAATCATTGAGGAACAAAGTCCCTAAATAATGACACACATATCAGTTTTAGACTTTCTTTCCTTCAGACAGTGCACAATTATTCTCACAGCTTTCTAAGTTTATAAGAGCAACATTAACAATCGACCTCTTCCTTTATTTATGGCTTTGTCCACATTTCTTGAAATAAGAGGTTGAGCGATACTTATGAGAGCAGAGAAAATGCAAGGAAAATCAGGTATGTTCTGCAAAATTAAAGAAACGTACCTGATTTGTCTTGTGTTTTCCCTCTGTCTCTCTCGTACCTCTAAACTATCAGGAAGTTACAGGATTTTTTTTTCTTTTTCAAAAAAAAAAAAAAATAGAAATGGAGATCTTACTTTCTCCATTGCTTACTTTCCAAAGCACTGATGTACTGTGTAAGTGTGGGAACATAAATCCCATACACATGCACAGTACATCATCAAAGTGGCAGAATCTGGAAACAGTGTGAAAGAACACCACAGTGCCATTATACAAAGACATTATTTAAGAAAAGTATGGAATTTCTTTCTTAAATAATGTCATTGTATAATAGCAATAACCCATGACTGGGTGTGGGTAATGCTGGATTTATCCACATCCAGCCATGGCTATTGCTGTATTAACCCTAAAGAGGATAACTGGGATCATACTACAGATAATATGAGGAGACAAATGCATGGGATAAAGCATTTAGAAACTGTATTTTTATTACAGTAAACTCTTGGTTAACTGGAACTCAAGCAACAGGCAAAAAATATTGAAGAAATACAGTACAATTTTCATGTGTTGCAGATTTTGTTTCCCCCCAGTAGAAACATGCCTTACATTTTTAGAGTTTTAAAAAGGAAGATAGGAATAAATTCCCTCTCTCCCCAACCTGAGAACAAGTCAAACCAAACAAATAGTATAGGGTACAGTATTAGTTAGGCCTATTTTTAATAGTAACTCTCAAGCAACCAGAAACTACAGTTATCCAGCATCTACCAATCCCCATGGGTGCTGGTCAACTGAAAATTTACTGTATTATGATGGGAAAAAAATCTTAGATATTGCCTGGATCACCTTGCCCCTGTAATGACATCTCCTTCCAGCTCCTGTAATATTTCCATTCTGGAAGAGATCCTCATGTCTACATATGTATAGTTCTTCTGCTAGCTCTTGGCCTCTTCACTGTGCAGTGAATGTCACACTGAATATACAATTTCCCTTAAGAGCACACAGAGATCAGTCAGTCTGGGGCTGGTTTCTCCCTTTCTGTCCAGATCCCCAATAAGACTCCCCACTGGCACAGCTATAGGGTTCAGATCTCAGCCGAGTAATCAAGCCAAAACCTCCAGTACCCTATCTGACAACCAGTGCTTCATGTCCCTGCCCAAGTAGCTGACACACACAGTTTTGAGATTTGATTTATATACAAACACACATTCACTCCTGGGGAAGGCTGGCACAGGTTCACTAGCTATACCCCCTTCTGCCAAGGCTTTAAGGTAGTAATCACTGCCACCAACTACTCTTATTAGCTACTCTAAAGGTCCTTACCAAAGGGTGTCCAGTTCTAAAGTGCAATGTTATTATTATCCAAATAGTAAGTTTAGCGAACAGCAAGGCTATTGGAGTGGCTTATACAGTACCACCAAATGCATTCAAGTACTCTAAGAGCTTAAATTATCTCTACATAAAACAGCCACAGCTAAAAGGTTTAAAAATATTTAATAATAAATAATAAAAACACAAGACAATACTCATTAATTGAACAACATTGTAGAATAGTCTGACATAAATATAGAAAACAGCTAGACTAATCTTGCTATTTCTATCTATCTCAAAGAGAAATACTAAGATTGAAGATCCTACTTACAGAGCAAAGCAAGTGCTGGTGAGTTGTTGTCAGCTTCAGAACAGAATACAAAATGCAAAACTTTCTTTCTGAAATAGCCCTTAAATTGATAATACACATTACTTCTTAGTCATTTCAGATTACATCATTCTTGTTACTTCTCTGATTTAGTTCCCAGGCTAACTAAACTCAAAATTTAACATTTCTTTTTGATCTGCACCTAACAGGAAGCCACAGCAATAAAAGACACATTACATGGGAAACCTAGTAATTATCTCTGTCTTAGAACAATAGAAAGAATTTCCTAGCCCAGACATCCTGTCTCCTAGCTTGAGATCACACACAGTCGTAAACTCATTATTATCAGCTTTCTTCCAGCAGGGTGCACTGTGGTTACATTTTTGAAACTTAGCACATAACATAGTTTTCTTACATTTGTGAAACCAGCCTGTGGATCATATTAATGTGTACAATGACATAGAGTTATTTACAAAATTCTATCTGGCTGGGCTGGCAGCCCCTCAGTTTTTTACAACACCAACTGAAAAAATAAAATAAAAAAAACAATTGTACAGAAACACAGCTTAGGAACTCCAAACTCAAGCAATAGTTCAAAATTCAAAACTCTTAATGTAGAGTAAGTGCTTTCACATGTCTGATGAAGCAATGTTTTCATTGCGAAAATGCTTATTCTACATTAAAAGTTTTGAATTTTGAACTACTGTTTGAGTTTGGAATTCCTAAGCCATGCTTCTGTATGAATTTTTTTTAATTATTTTTTCAACTCATTAGAATTGCTAAATCCCAAATACTTGTGCTGAATAGCAGATTTAAACATAGTGCAGGCACTACCTCAGTGTTTTTTTTAATGGATTGCAACTGTGAATGATTACTGGTAGGGAGAAGGAAAACACAACAACAATGCATACTGCCCTACATCCAGTGCGTGTGTCAGGTTAGACTTACAAAAGACTTACAAAGTGTTATATGTAACTTGTCAAGGGTAGAAATGTAAGTAAGCAGCACACAATTCACAGGTTCTGTTCAATAACATCCAACCTGCCCTTCATTTGTTGGCAACCGCATATTATATTATTGCCATTTAATATCCTCACACATTTTAAGGACAATGATATAGAATGGCTTACAGACTACATGCCTCAGATTACTGGTTAGATAAGAGAATAATGACCAACAAACACAGAGAGATAAAACAGAGCTGCATATTTGCAAGCAATACTCATAACTAGTTGTGTGATCACTTAGTTCACTACATCCAAAAATAATAAATGTACAACTGATACTTGTATTATTTCATATTACTGAAGATGATGTTGCAATTGGTTGACTGCAGAATGATTTCAGTTCCTTGCTGCAAAGCTATTTGTGTGGCAAAAGGAGATAAAGCACCTTACTGTGTTCTGAAGGTTCATTGGAGTGAGACTTCAAATCCAGACCTGTGTAGAAATATTTTATGTGTACTAACAAACATTTTGTAGTGTTTATTGCATAGATTGCTTTTCTTCACGTGAACTACTTTCCCCTTTTATTTACATTTCAGTTTCATGCTGCAAAGCTGTTTGTGTGGTAAAGAGGGATAAGGCACCCTTACTATGTTCTGAAGGTTCATTGGAGAGAGAGTTCAAATCCAGACCTATGTAGAAATATCTCATGTGTACTAACATTTTGTAGTGCGTATGTCACAGATTGTTTTTCTTCATTTCAACTACTTTTCCTTTTTTTTGTCTTTTTTTATTTTTTATTTTTTTTTGGGGGGGGGTCAGTGTTTGCAGTCTGCATGGCTTAGTGCAAACATGGGAAATGGAAAAAAATGAATGTCGGGTTTGGCTGTGCTCATCTCATTTACACAAAGCACAGCAGTGCACAAATTGGGGTCTATATTAGACGCACGAAAATGCTTCTAAGCGAATATGGAAAGAGCGATACATATTCATCAGATCGCATTTAACCGATTCAATGAATACATCATAGGGCAAGGAGGTGGTTGGCTAACTTCACGGAGTTGCCCTTTCCTTCCCTATAGTGCGATCTCGGAGTTGGTATATTTAGTTAGGGGGTGGAGCCCCTGACCTGTTTATGATGTTAAGTTATTTTTTTAGTGAACGGCCACATTAGTTTTTTCCCTAGGGAAATTCGCTTACTATTTTTAGTTTTCATGCATTATGTGTTGACTTTTATGTAGTCGCACATATGCACTTTCATTCTTATAATATAGACCCCACAAATTGGACTAGTGGCCCACCCAGGAAGCAGACGGAACACCTGCAGAACACCTACAAACAGGGTGTCTGTAAAAGGCAAATGTCAAAAACAATACATTGTTGCAGTTTTTTTTTTTTCCATCACGCAACTTCACTAAGTGGCATTGCGTGGTGGCTAGTAAGGTTCCCAAACATCTGAAGACAAGACTTAGACAGCCAATAACTGAAACTGAATACTTTCAATTAATTCTGCTAGGCACCGTGCAAACCCACTAAGCAGCGTTGCATGGCAGTTAACACAGAGACCTTAAGAATGATTAGGAAATTAGAAAAATGTCATGTAAGTAGTCCTGCGGCAGCGGGCGTAAGTGTGGGGTTAGAGTAGAGATGGTTCTGGGTTCTAGTACCGGGTTTGCAACCTATTCTTACTGTTGTGACAGTGCAGTTTATAGCAATGAGCTGAAAAATAGACAAGTGTTATTTGTACACTCTTGTGGCAACAGGTGTAAGTGTAGGACTACCATACACATGGTCATGGGTTCTAATACAGGATATTCCACACACTTTCACTGTTGTTCCAAGTCCCATTATATTCACTCTCACTTATAACACTTTAGATAGTGGAGCTGATATGAATTATATGTATTAGGGATGAGACACCATTATTGTCTTTTCAGATGTATGACTGAAGTTACACTGTCTACTATATTTCTGTAGCTATAATTCTGCTGTCTGGAGTTGCATAGGCATAGGCTTCAAAATTACATCAGACGGATACACAACTGGATCTATATCCAATAACCTTGTCAGGTCACACACACACATGTGTAACAGCTCAAACTGCTCCACACCAGAGGTCAATTCCTCATTGGTCAGATCCGACCATAAGCTAATCACCCTAGACATCCACATCCCTCCCCCACCCCCATTAGGGGAAACCACAGTAAAAAATTTCTCCAAATCCAACTTCACACTTCTTAAGACAGAAGTGGCAAACTTCACGACACCCATGCTGACGGACAATAGAGGTATGACTGCTGAATCCTACACAAATGCACTTTATAAGCACTTACATGAGTGCATGGATCGTGCAATCCCTAACAGAACCAAGATGCTATCCTCCAAAAAAAGGAAGCCAATCTGGTGGTCCCCTGCCATAAACAAACTCTACAACAGAAGAAAGAAACTGTTGCAAAAAAGAGTAAAATCCCACGATTGGAGAAACTCCCTGGTCAGCTTCAGTAAGAAGCTGAGATCCCTCATAAAATCCTCCAAAGCTAGTTATGAAAACAAAACCGCCACTGACTCTAAAGACAACCACAAAGCATTCTATAGCTATGTCAAGAATCTCAATGGCAACACTCTGAGTTACAGCATAATGGCACTAAATATACAGAACCAACGGATATTGCCAACATCCTGGCAGATAGGTTCAGTGCTAACTTTACCCCTCTGTCATCCCCTAAAGGGCCCATCTCTATACCAGAAGAATGCAAAGTTCCTGTAATCACGGCTGCACAGGTAAAAAATGCACTATCCAAAGCCAAGAACACAGCATCCATGGGACCTGACGACGTCCCAGGCTGTGTTCTACATGAACTACAGAATGAACTGGCACCCCACCTAAGTACCATGTTCAATCATAGCCTCACCTTAGGCTATGTGCCCCCTGAATGGCACACAGCAACAGTTATCCCACTCCACAAAGGGGAAGCCACCACAGACCCCGGAAACTACTGCCCCATTAGCCTAACGATCCTGGTCTGCAAGGCTATGGAGCATATCATCATGGAACTTATAAACAATGACATTGGTAATCTCCAAACTTAGGACCCCACCCAGTTCGGGTTTGTAAAAGGCAGATCATGTCTCCTAAACCTGATAGACTTCTTTGAAGCAGTCATCAAAGCCGTAGATGAGGGTAAGGTGGTTCACACAGCCTATCTAGATCTTGCCAAGGCTTTTGACACCATCCCCCACTCTGGAATTATAGATAAACTCACTAAACTAGGTATAAATCCCTATGTCACAAGATGGGTTGCCAATTGACTCACTGACAGAACCCACACTGTGAAAGTAGCAGACTCCAAATCCAGCTTCAGACCAGTGACAAGTGGAGTACCACAGGGTTCAGTCCTGGGTCCTCTCCTGTTTGGTATCTACCTCTCTGAAGTACAGGCCAACACAGAAGGTCTTTGGCTAATGAAGTTTGCAGATGACTGCAAACTAGGAGCCATAATCAAAACTTCAAAAGATGTGGACATCCTACAAAAGGGCCTTGCTGAGACAGATGCCTGGTGTCAAAGCCATGGCCTCAAGCTCAATGCCAAAAAGTGCATTGTCATTCCTTTTGGTAAAAACTCAGTACCCATGAACTACCACATAGGTGGTAGTCTACTTAACACTGAAAGTGTGATAAGAGACCTTGGGACACAGGTGGACAGTAGTCTCTCCTTTGATAATCACATTGCCACAGTAGTCAAGAAAATCTTCTATGTGGCACACCTCATCACAAAAGGTTTCTCATCCAGGAAAAAGGAGGTCATTGTTCCCCTCTACTCATCACTCATTAGACCCATTATAGACTACAATGCCCCTTTTGGTATGTACCTCACAAGACATCTACAACAACTGGAAAGGCCACAGAAATACCTCACAAAGAGGATTACTGGCCTCAAAGAGATGCCCTGTGCAGACCGTCTCAAAAAATTGCAGCTTTACTCCATTGCATATCGCCTACTCAGAGGCGATCTTTGCCTAACACACAAAGCTATGTCAAACCCAGAGCTTTTAGACAAGCTCCACTTAAAGAAATCCTAATCCCTACGAGCTACACGCTCTAGGGATCTAAACCTCATCACCACAATAAACAGAACATGCTGGAGGGATAGATTCCTGTCCCAGAGACTTCCCATACTCTGGAACAAGCTACCTATCTATATCAAACAAAGCTCCTCATTAGCACTGTTCAAGAAAAATCTTGATGATTGGATTAGAGATAGGAAATTCACCCCGGGGATCACTTCTGTGGCTCTGCTCGACAGTGGCACAGGAAAATAATTTTCTTGGGTGGCGAAAGCCAGGGTACCTTTGGCTAGGCTTATATAGGCCCTAGGGCCAATAGCCTAGTACCTACCTATGAACCTATGAACATGTATTTATGTATGATTCCAGACTATGTCTGAGCAGCACTTCTTCTGTGGCGAAGATGGAAAATCAATGCTGTGGAAAGAAATGTTTTGTCCCTTTTCCTTAGGTTTGAATCCCACCTTGTAAAAATCAATTTTCATCAGTATACAAAGGCAAAAATAAATGTGTCAGGTTACACTGCATGTCTGCAAACCCAACTCACCTAAAAGTTACCTTCCAATTTCCAATATAAATGTCCAGGCTACATTAGTATACACTCCTCAGACTAAGGTCAAGTGTCAGATTAATCTTCCAGTTTCAATTATTTAATTCCCTGCTTGGCACTGCTACTCTCTGTTTAACAGCACAAAAACACATTTGCTCTTGTTACTCGGGTTTGCGTGATAACTGGAATTGGTGGGAAAGCATCCATTTCTGTTTCTCTAGTTGAGCTGGTAGACATGGCTGTTGTTAGAGATGAAAGGTGCAAAGTTTAGGGCACAGAGGCCTGGTGTCCAGGAGTCAGGAATATTTATTGGACTCCTGGTAAAGCACCACAGCCAAAGGCTTCTGCAGGAGGACTAATCTGGCTCCCACTACAAGTCTGAGGTGTGGAATAGTTTGGCCTGGGCTGTATCCAGTGTCACTGGTATCCCCCGCACTGAAGAGCAGTGTAGGCATCATTTTGATAATACTCTCTAGACAAGACTATTATGCATAATGCTCTTCTGTTTTTTTTCTGTTCCCACCGAATGTGAGTTCAATCAGCAGGCTCATGTTTCTTGATTGGAGAGACTGAGGGAAGTAAGTGGTATGTATGCAGCAGAAAAGAAGTGTTATTGTATATTTAAAAATTAAAGACAGCTTTTTGGGGTCTTTTATATGGTTGTATTAAATTGAGCATACATATCCCAGCTTTAAAAACAAGTATGTCTGTAGCACAAACCAATTACAGGAGTCCAGTATTAGACTGTAGTCAGAGGCTGTGGGTCCAAATACAAAGATCCACAATTATACAGTACAATTATTTCTTCAATAATATTTACATTGCATTAAAAACTCTATACCAGTCATACAAATGCCCTGCTGTAAACTGTAATCTGTATAACTGGAACATGCCTATATACCATATGTGCGCATTTGAGGGATTACTTTCAGCTATCTGTAGTATAGCATGTATCTGTAAGGACGTATACTTAAATGTAATACTTTAGATAAAAGAGTTGTATAATTGTATTAATGCACTGAACCTATCTGCCAGCACATACCAAAGATTGCTGCCACAACCATGACCACACCTGTAATGACGAGAAACCTTGTGGGGATTTGTTGCATCAGGAAAACAAACACACAACCCAAGTATAATGTGGACATCACACCCTATAATCAGACGAATAGGTATGTGACCTGTGTCCTGGGGTAGATGGTAAGTGGTACATCCACAAGCATCTGGTCACAGTGCTGACTACTCCCTTGAATGTAACACAAGTACTGAGCATGTGAAGGACATCCACATCAGAGGCCATAATACCTCCATAGTTCACAGCCTTCATCACACTAAATAACTGAGTACAATGCACCCTTCTTCATGTACCTCCCTACACATCTTCCAATGATGTGTAACTGAAGTGCATAACCTTTGTGACAGTGAGCTGTCACACATTTTATTGGCCATACCTAAGTATTGTTTTTGTGGCATAAACATTACTTTCTGATGGTGCGGATCCCCATTAAGTTATTATATCAGATGCATGTGTGCTACCTGTTCTGGTGATGCACACAGTATGTACATAGGTGTTTGACATTAATGGCATAGGTAACATCTGTGACAGTGTGGCTTGTGCCATATATACACATATATATATATATATATATATATATATATATATATATATATATATATATGTGTGTTTTATACATATATATATATATATATATATATACCATGCACACCAGACAACTAGCTGTATTGATTATAATGTTCTATACAGCTATAGCAGTGTCCCTCCTAACACCTCCAGCAGATGTTACAGTGCCAGGACAGTGTGCATGACTGCTTTCATAGAGTATGGACATATCATAACAGTTATTAAAGTATGTTTGTGCAGAATCATCTCTGATCACTCTAAATCACATATGTTGTGTCAGAGGCATGGGATTACTGGTGGTATTATTCTGATATTGTCCATGATTGTGGTTGGTTCTTTTAATGTTTTCCATGACTCTTTACCTGTGTCCCATTTGCTGAAGACCTCTGCTGAAATTATACTCATATTCAGGCAAATCAGTTTACACAGTTTCTCAATGTGCACCCTACTCCAATTGTATGTAACATCCCTGATAGATGTCCTCTGCATTATTCATGTAAGGATGCTTATCTCACACAGACATCCTCCCCATTGTTATGTCACCTTGTGTGACAGTCACATAATACACAGTTTAACTGTGCAGTGGCTGTGGTACCAGACTGATATGTGATTGGTGTTGTTGCTATAACCTTCTTCCATTGACATGCCCACATCTGCTGTACATTAGGTTGTATCACCTGTCCCCTTTCCCTATGTTCATTCCTACAATTCATCTGCGTGTCCCTATTCAATACACACACACTTCCTCTGAGTGTTTATTTTATATGGCAGTCCATATACCCTTACAGACCATTTACACCACTTCAGTACATAGTGCCAGGAATGGCATTTCACAATAATCTGCACTGTAGAGGACACACTGTCCTCTACTGTGTTTGGACCATATACTTAACGATCATACTTCTCAGCTCTCCGGATTTTCACAGAATGTACAGATTTTTTCCTTTATATCTTTTGGTGTGTTCCTTATCAAATTTGTGGTTTTCTGCCATATCACTGGGATGATCTCAGGGCTGACTGCTCTGCAAATTGTAGCATGTTACAGGCCACCCTCACAAACTCAGGAACCTCACATGGCCTTCCTGAAAACACTAGAGGGGATAAATGTATCACCAAACACCATCATACTAGGTGACTTCAATTACCCGAATATAGACTGGGAACACTACTCAAGCCCAAACACCCTAGCCCAAAAGTTCCTGGAATTCATAAACTCAAATGCCATGGAACAACTAGTCACCATCCCCACAAGAGGAGATAACATACTTGATCTCATCATCACGAACATGGGAGCACAATGTTCAACACGGAGTATACCCCTCACTGGTGAGATCAGATCACAAACTAATCTCGCTGGAGGTCCTCATCCCACCCCACCTGAAATAAAAAGACCACAGTAAAGAACTTCTCAAAGCCGACCACACTTCTAAAGACTAGTGTGGTCTCCTTTCAGGCCCCGAGCAGTGGAAAACAATACTCAAGCCGCTGAATCACTTACAAATGCCTTCTACCAGCACCTGCAGGACTGCATGGATAAGGCAATCCCAAGCAAAACAAAGACTCTTTGTACCAAAGGCAAGCGTCCAGTTTGGTGGACCCCAGCCATAAACAAACTCTACAACAAAAGGAGGAAGCTACTACAAGATAGAGCAAAATCCTTAAAAGGTAAGACACCCTTGATCACTATAAGTAAAAACTAAGAGCTCTCATAAAATCATCCAAAGCAAATTTGAGAGAAAAATAGCTAAAGACTCAAAAGACAATCATAAGGCCTTCTTTAGCTATGTTAGAAACCTAGGAGGAAACTCCCAGATATGCTCAGAACTAGTTCAAAATGATGTGAAGATTACTGATCCTACAGACATTGCCAACATACTGGCTGACAGGTTCAGTGCAAACTTCTACGCTCCCCAAAGGAGAGATATCTATACCAAGCGAGTGCAGCCCCCAAACATCTCCAGCCCAAGTGAGAACTGCTCTCTCCAAAGCAAAAAACACAGCATCCATGGGACCTGATGGTGTCCCCGGCTGTGTGCTCCACGAACTCAATGAGGAATTAAACCCACAGCTAGGACAGCTGTTTAATCAAAGTCTTACCTCTGGATACGTACCCAGGGATTGGCGCACTGCAACTGTGGTCCCACTTCACAAAGGCGGTGCCTCCACAGACCCTGGAAATTACCGGCCCATTAGCTTGACAAGCCTTATCTGCAAAGCCATGGAGAGGATCATAATGGACCTCATAAATAAAGACATAGGGAATTTGCAGACTTTGGATCCAACCCAGTTTGGCTTTGTCAAAGGCAGATCATGCCTTTTAAACTTGGTTGACTTTTTCGAAACAGTCAACAAAGCCATTGATGAGGGAAAGGCAGTCCATACAGCCTACCTCAATCTGGCTAAGGCCTTCGATACAATACCCCACTCGGGTATCATTGAAAAACTCATCAGCTTAAATGTTAACCCATACATCACAAGATGCGTTGCAAACTGGCTGAGTGACAGAACCCACAGGGTCAGAGTTGCTGGCGCCATGTCAGACTCAAAGCCTGTCACAAGTGGTGTCCCACAGGGCTCAGTCCTGGGCCCATTCTTGTTTGGCATCTACTTTTCCAGTACAAGCAAACACAGGAGGGTTATGGCTGACAAAGTTTGCAGATGACTGCAAACTGGCGCCATAGTAGAAAACACATCTGACACAGATATCCTTCAGAAGGGTCTCACAGAAATGGATAACTGGTGCCAGAGCCACGGCCTAAAGTTAAATGGCAAAAATGCATAGTCATACCCTTGGGAAAAACAAGGTTACCCTAGCTACCAAATAGGTGGCAATCCACTGAGCACAGAAGAAGTTATCAGGGACCTGGGGACCCAGGTTGATAGTAGTCTGTCATTCGACACCCATGTAGCTAAAGTAGTTAGGAAGACCTTCTACATTGCCCACCTTATCATGAAGGGATTCTCATCTAGATCAAGGGAGGTCATAGTCTCCCTTTACTCATCACTCATCAGACCAATGATTGAGTACAATGCCCCATTCGAATGTATCAGACCCGACAGTTGCAGCAGCTGGAGAGGCCACAAGCGTTCCTCACCAAAAGGATAAAGGGTCTCAAAAATCTGTCCTATGCTGCCCGACTGAAAGAACTCCAGCTCTATTGACGCCGTCACGCTTGCTCAGAGGTGACCTTTCCCTAACATACAAGGCCATGTCAAACCCAGATTTGATGAATATGCTTCACCTCAAAAAATCTAGATCCATCAGAGCCACAAGGGCGGGAGACTTAAACCTCGACACGGCTATTAATAGGACGTGCTGGAGGGATAGATTCATCACCCAAAGACTCCCTATGCTGTGGAACAAAATCCCGGTACATGTGAGGCAGAGCACCTCGCTGGCCTTGTTCAAGAGAAATCTTGACCAATGGATGGGAGATCGCAGATATACCCCAGGGATTACCTCAGTGTCACTGCTCGACAGAGGCACAGCAAAATAATGGGTATAGTTCCCCATACTAAAGGGGTGGCGTAAGCCACAAAACGATGGGCTAGGCTTGTAAATGCCCTCGGGCAGATAGCCTAGTATGAACCTATGAACCTATGATGTGACTCAATAATTGCACACATTTGAGTTTCAGACTTCAAATCTTTCAGAAAATATATCTTAACACAAATCCCAGGTTATTCTAGCACATTTCTAATGGGAAAATATGTCAAATGTGTCCCTATTTCTAGGACATTGTCAGAGTTGGATTTAGGCTGCACAGGGGTGCACCCCCCCCTTTTAAAGTCGTGCTATAACCTGGCATAAAAAAAAAAAAAAAAGGATTTATACTGGAGTGATGAAGTTGCACAACCTTCACTATGCTGCTGTCTCTACCAATGGCAACAATAAGCCCAACCCCAAGATGGCATCATTGTAGGGGGCAGGACCTACCCAGTTCAATACCTTGCAATTCCGTGTTACCAAACCTCGCAAACACTCTGCTTTAACCGGGGAGTACTGATTTTGCTTCAAAAATCTCTGCTTGCCCCACTGTTCCTTTGACCTGAGATGGCCATCAGTTCTAGACAGAAAGACTCCTGAAGCTTGTCGTGGTCTTAATGGACGAGTAGTGAAAAAGTACTTGAGCATTTCGAGGTCTTCAAACTATGGTGCCGCGTGAGGCTGAAGAGGAGTTTTCCGAGCAGTGTATAGTGCACAGGTGGAACTGGTAAAAGCATGTATTACATTTGGAGAGAGAGAGATAGTTGTGAGTGTGTGTGTGTGTGTGTGTGTGTGTGTGTGTGTGTGTGTGTGTGTGTGTGTGTGTGTGTGTGTGTGTGTGTGTGTGTTTATTGCAGATTGCTGCAGATGCCAGATGGCATATCTCTACCTCTCATCTTTGGCTGACTTTGCAGAATATTCGTGATTTGGTTGCTATTTTCGCTTTATCCCTTCTAAAAGCTCATTTTCTGTTGAATTGTAGATGGCTACAGACAGTCGATAATACCAGTAATTAAAAACTTCATAATTCTTATTGGTCGGAAGTGCATGTTCATGCAGGAGTATATTGTTTATTTTTTGTTGCAACTGTGGTTTACAGATTTTTTATGGTTATAATACTGATGTTAAAGATCTTGTTTAAAGTGGTGAAACAAAGTTTTATACATAAAGTGTTTGCATGCAGTTGGTCAGAGGTGATTTCTGAAGCTACTACACAGAAAACCATAGTGGCAAGAATAATTTAAACAACTATACCAAGCTTACAGCTCCCTTTTTCTCAATAAGAAATGTATGACCTTGTGTAGTAGAAATTTGCATTACAGTTCATTAAAGTCTTCAGATTTTATACAGCATCTTTGATAATGTTCTTATAATTTTTCCATAATTGTTGTCACACTTTTTTTTTAAACGTATTTCTGTGTGGTTTTCCACATTTCTACTAACCAGTAAGAATTTTGTGCTATTTGGTATTTAGATGTGATGCTTATTAGATGTCCAGATTTGTAACTGGCCCACTTTTCAAGGGCCTTTGTTTTTTAACAATATTTGCAAGTTGAGAGGGATGAGGGGTGATGACTTCCTGTCTGAATTGTGACATAAGACTGATTACGTCTTCCTCATTGGCTGACATCATACTGGGTTACAGGTTTGAGTTCTGTCCCTAGAACTATTAAGGAGTTTTACAGTTGGGGTTTGGTTATTATCTTAATTACTTAAGCCACGGCTTCAGAGGTAGGAGACTCTATTGAAGTAAGATACAGTTGGTGTTTTTTCTTTTTCTTTTTTTTTGTCTTAACAGATGAGTAAGTGTGATTTTTAAAACACATTTAATTTGTGTTTTGATTAATATTTCACTTGGTTAAAGGTAAACCTACACCACCAAAACACACACATAGAAACACAAAACCCACACCTACATTCTCAGAGGCTCTCAATAAAAATCTGCTCAAGCAACAGAGACCTCCAAAGCAGAAACGCATTCAACCTCCATCCCCCAACACAACCCAAATGACACATAGCACATAAACAACGTATCGAACACTCTAGTCATAGGTGACTCTATAGTCAGGCACACTGATGTTCCACTCACCAGGCTAAACAAGGAGAAAGTTACTGTCAGCTGCCTGTCAGGTGCCAGGATCCACCACATAATGCACGCACTCAGGTCACTGCACAACAAGTACAAATATGACTCTGTCATTGTCTATGTTGGTGTGAATGACCTGAGACGTATCTCCCTGGACTACATAAAAAGAGACATGGAGGAGCTCTCCGATCTTGTAGCCCAGGCAGGTATGACCCTAGCCCTGAGTAGCATCCTGCCATCACCCAGAATGATACCACAGTACAAGGACAAAATGATTGACTTCAGCAATTAGCTAAGCTTCTGGTGTCATTCTAAGGGGATCCAGTATCTGTCTGCCTGGGATGACATGATCGACAGACCACGATGCTTTGCCAGAGATGGCCTGCACCTGTCGTCCTTGGGATTATGGATAATGGCTAAGGCTCTTGCCACCCCTATAGTGCCTTTTTTAGGCAAGGTTCAAATGACAAATTGACCATCGTAACAGGTACAAGCAAGCAAAATGTGAGGGTAATGCTACTCAATGATAGAAGTCTAAACCTCAAAATGCATTCACTCAAGGCACTCCTTAAAATGGAGAACATCGATATCTGTGCAGTGACAGAGACCTGGTTCAAGGATCCAGAGAGCACCCCTGCATTACCAGGCTATAATTCATACCACACTTTTCAGCCACCTAACCTGGACCGAAACACTAAAGTTGGAGGCGTGTCCATATTCATTAAGGATATTCACACCTCCAGGCTAGTTGCTCAGCATAATGCATCCGAGATTATCCAAGTGCAACTAACTCTGGGCAAGACCGCAATCCAAATTATGACTTGCTACAGATCCCCCACCATACCCCAGGATTCCCACTCCTCATTTCTTGATACACTGGAAAATATTAGGGTACAACCCAACACCCTAATAATGGGCTATTTCAACTATTGCACCATTAATTGGGAAAACTACTCGTATACCAACTCTTTTGCTCACTGTTTTCTGGAATTCATAAATTCCAATGCCTTGGATCAACTTATCCACACCCCACCAGGGGCAGCAATATCCTAGACCTGGTCCTTACCAACATGGGTGACCGGTGTTCCACACCAGAGGTCAATTCCTCATTGGTCAGATCCGACCACAAGTTAATCACCCCAGACATCCACATCCCACCCCACCCCCCATTAGGGAAACCACTGTAAAAATTGTCTCCAAAGCCAACTTCACGCTTCTTAAGACAGTAGTGGCAAACTTCATGACACCCATGCAGACAGACAATAGAGTTACAACGGCTGAATCCTACACAAATGCTCTTTATAAGCACTTACATGAGTGCATGGATCATACTATCCCTAACCAAACCAAAATGCTATCCTCCAAAAAAAGGAAGCCAATTTGGTGGTCCCCTGCCATAAACAAAGTCTACAACAGAAGAAAGAAACTGTTGCAAAAAAGAGTAAAACCCCATGATTGGAGGAACTCCCTGATCAGCCTCAGTGAAAGCTGAGTTCCCTCATAAAATCATCCAAAGCTAGTTATGAAAACAAAATCACCACTGATTCTAAAGACAACCACAAAGCATTCTATACCTATGTCAAGAATCTCAGTGGCAACACTCAGATCTGCTCTGAGTTACAGCACAATGGCACTAAATATACAGAACCAACTAATATTGCCAACATCCTGGCAGATAGGGTCAGTGCTAACTTTACCCTTCTCTCTCCCCCTAAAGGACCCATCCCTATATCAGAAGAATGCAAAGTTCTTGTAATCACGGCTGCACTGGTAAAAAACACACTCTCCAAAGCCAAGAACACAGCATCCATAAGACCTGACAACATTCCAGGCTGCATTCTACATGAACTACAGAATAAACTGGCACCCCACCTAAGCAGCATGTTCAATAATAGCCTCACCTTAGGCTTTGTGCCCACTGGATGGTGCACAGTGACGGTTATCCCACTCCACAAAGGGGGAGCCACCATGGACCCTGGGAACTACCGCCCCATTAGCCTAACGAGCCTGGTTTGCAAGGCCATGGAACGTATCATCATGGAACTTATAAACAAAGACATTGGTAATCTCCAAACTCTGGATCCCACCCAGTTCAGGTTTGTAAAAGGCAGATCATCTCTCCTAAACCTGATAGACTTCTTTGAAGCAGTCACCAAAGCTGTAGACGAGGGAAAGGTGGTTCACACAGCCTATCTAGATCTCGCCAAGGCTTTTGACACCATCCCCCACTCTGGAATTATAGATACACTCACTAAACTAGGTATAATTCCCTATGTCACAAGATGGGTTGCCAACTGGCTCACTGTCAGAACCCACACCGTGAAAGTAGCAGATGCCAAATCCAACTTCAGACCAGTGACAAGTGGAATACCACAGGGTTCAGTCCTGGGTCCTCTCCTGTTTGGTATCTACTTTTCTGAAGTACGGGCTAACACAGAAGGTCTTTGACTAACTAAGTTTGCAGATGACTGCAAACTAGGAGTCATAATCGAAACTCCTAATGATATGGACATCCTACAAAAGGGCCTCACTGAGACAGATGCCTGGTGTCAAAGCCATGGCCTCAAGCTCAATGCCAAAAAGTGCATTGTCATCCCCTTTGGTAAAAACTCTACCCATGAGTTACCACATAGGTGGTAGTCTACTTAACAGCGAAAGTGTGATGTGACCTTGGGACACAGGTGGACAGTAGTCTCTCCTTTGATAATCATATTGCCACAGTAGTCAGGAAATCCTTCTATGTGGCACACCTCATCACAAAAGGTTTCTCATCCAGGAAAAAAAGAGGTCATTGTTCCCCTCAACTCGTCATTCATTACACCCATTATAGAGTACAGCACCCCTTTTGGTATGTACCTCACAAGATATCTACAACAACTGGAAAGGCTGCAGAAATACCTTACAAAGAGGATTACTGGCCTCAAACAGATGCCCTACGCAGATTGTCTACAAAAACTCCAGCTTTACTTCGTCGCATATTGCCTACTCAGAGGTGATCTCTGCCTAACATACAAAGCTATGTCAAACTCAGAGCTGTTGGACATGCTCCACTTAAAGAAATTCCAATCCCTCCAAGCTACACGCTCTAGGAACCTAAACCTTGTCACCACAATAAACAGAACATGCTGGAGGGATAGATTCCTGCCCCAGAGACTTCCCATACACTGGAACAAACTACCTTTCTATATCAAACAAACTTCCTTATTAGCACTCTTCAAGAAAAATCTTGATAATTGGATGGGAAATAGGAAATTCACCCCGGGGATCACCTCTGTGGCTCTGCTTGACAGGGGCACAGGAAAATAATTTTCTTGGGTGGTGAAAGCCAGGGTACCTTTTTGGCTAGACTTATATAGGCCCTAGGGGCGGTAGCCTAGTACCTACTTATGAACCTATTAGAGAGTTCCAGACAGAATTAGGAAGGCAGACAACTTTACTGTTTTCAGGTGAGACCTTGTTTATTGGTTGGTGACAGGACAGCATAATTCTTGATCCTGAAATTAGAGTGAGTAGCCCACGAGAAAGCCATGTAATGGACTTAGTTCTTGATTTTGCACAGATTTGGAGATTGTGGTCACATCTGTCACCCAGGCTGTTTATCCCTGTACTACATGAACTCAGCCTGAGTCCTGAGTGTCACCCAGACTCAGATGCAACCCTAACATCATATACAAATTTTGTATGGAGAAGGTATATAGTTTTTTTTTTTTTTTCCTTTTGTATATTAGCTGACTGTACTGTTTGGGGTAATAAGTATGGATGGTAAGGCATATACAAATAATGTAAACCAAACTATAGATTTAATAGGTTATTCAGAAGTATAATGCTACAGTTATTATTTAAACCATCCTACTCTGCATATGACAAAACTTTAGAAGAATACTCTATTGATTTAGTTACTCATGGTGACACTTTAGAGGTATTACTACTTAAATCTGTTGTTCAGCATGCTGATCATAGGAAGGATCACAGGAAGTTACTACACTGTTGGCCCTGAGGCCCTTATAAGCCTAGCCAAGAGTTTAGCCCATGTATAGACAAATCAGCACCCGATGCCCCTGTCCAGCAGGGACACGGGTGGAATCCCTGGGATGTATTTTCTATTTCCCATCCAATTTGAAAATACAGTAGGTGTGTGATGAAACTGCTGTGCATTATTTTTGTGAAGTCCTATAAAGTAGTAGCTTTGTTTCTTGTTGTTATAAATTTATACTGAACTCATATTTTTAACAAACAGATGTGCTAAATTATTTAGGTATGATGAGTATACACTATTGGACTGGCCAACATATAAAATTAACAAACACTAAGTAAGTAAATAAAATAAGTCTGGATTAGAGCAGAACCCGAATGAGAATGACATACACGTTTTTTGACAGTGCTACAAATGCCAGTATAGATCTGTCAAATGAGAATCTTGCAGTCCCTTAACCCAGTCCCTTTATGTACTGCAACTCTAAATAGGTACAGTTCAGAAGTGGCATCGGAGATGCGTTAATAGCCCTCTACATGTATATATTCTCTTACATTCCCCAAACTTCCTAGTTTATTTTGCTGGAGTAGCTGGTGGAAGTCTGACAACTTCAAGCTGAAATATGGCATTTTGTTTGTTCACTTTTCCCAATCTGATATCAGACAGGTACAGTGAAGACAGATATTTTTTAAGGGTAGGGAGTGAGATGACATGCTGTGTGTATGCATTACAGCAACGGCTTGAAATATATGATGGTAGCCATAATACTGAAGTTGCAGAAAATGATTTTGGATCTCAACGGACTTTGATTTGGGAAAGAAGACAGTCACCCAGCACTGACATCTCAGAACTCCTGGAGACAAGTAATATCTACCTTTCATCACTCATCCTTTTAGGGCTTTTTAGTACAAGGAGAAAAATGAAAGTAGCGGAACATTAAGAGTCTTGTAAGAGAATGTGAATTGTGCTGAAAACAAGTGAGAGAACAGCAAACTGTAAAAGGACTTTTTATACTCTGCAGAGGAAAGCTTTTTGTGTTCTGTTATTTGATGCAAAAATTAAAGGAATCATTGCTGATTCATCCAAAAGTCTATGCCTGTGGTATACATTTGATGTTGCATGAGATAGATTCGTAGGGAAATACTAGGCTAGCTGCCCTAGCAGGCTATTTTAAGCCTAGCCATTTCCCTTTTGGTGCTTGAATTAACCCATCCCAAACTGGCCTTACCCATTTTATGGTTGATAATTACATATTACCCATAAATTAAAATAACTGGGATCATAGCATAGATACATTGAGGGGAGCCATGGATGACTGAGGTCAATTAGTACAGGGGGCTGTCCTGGGGTAAATTTTTTGTTTCTCGTCCATAGATCCAAGTTGTACTTCAATAAGGACAAGGATCAGCTTTAGTTTATGTGGATGCAGAGTCTGTTCCAGAGAGTAACCCGTCCCTCTAAAATCATTCTGTTGATGTTGCAGAAGAGGTTTAGATCTCTAGACCAAGTATTTCTGATACCAGTTGACTTGCTGATGTGCAGTAAATCCATCAGTATTGGGTCGAGGATGCCTTGTATGCCGGACTTAGCAGTCTGTAGGATACCAAGTTTAATGACAGAATTTTAAGTCAGTCCATGTAGGACATATTGTTTAGGCCTTGTATCCTTTTAGTAAGGTATCTCTGAGGGCATTCCAGTTGTTGTATGTATCTGGACATATACAGGCCAAAGGGGTAAATTATGCTCAATGACTGGCCTAATGTGAGCTGACTAAAGGGGGACAATGACATCCCTAGATCTATACATTAACCCTTTTTTTGAAAGTTGTGCAATATAAAAGAACTTTCTTACATCAGTGGACAGACACATTGGTCAAAATTTAGGTCACTGTCCACATATATTTCCATACCCCAAACAACTGATTTTTCTCTTAGGGTCTTATTGTCATTGTGGTTGTTCCCTGGGGTAAATGATTTCCCAAAGGGTACAGTAATGCATTTACTGGCATTTCATTTCGGTCCATGATTCTGGCACCACTTATTTATTTGGGACAAACCTTCTTGCAGGATGGCTGTATCATTTGAGAATTCAGTGACTGCCCCTAGCCTGCAGTTCTCTGCAAATAGAGTTAGTCAGAGCCTTTTGGTATTGGCTTTTACTTCAGAGAGGTAGATGCTAAACAGGAAAGGTCCCAGCAGAGAATCCTGTGGGACTCCACTTGTGACTCTTCTTTTTGTGGAGGTAACTTCCCCCATTTTGTTTTCTTGCATCCTATCTCTGACCTGGTGGCAATCCATTGGGTGACACAGGAGCATACCTTTCAAACTCTTAGCGCACAAAATCTGGACAAAGCCTGACATAATGGGGGGACAAAGGCCCAAAAATAGAGACACATTTTAAATATTGCTCTTATAAACTTAGAAAGTTACTAGAATAACATGATCTGTATTATCATGCATTATTTGAAGGATATGAAGTCTGAAACTCAAATGCATGTCCGTATTTAATGACTTTAATCTTTAGATCATCAGTGATTTTTGAAAAAAAACACAATTTTTGCATGGAAAAGACCAAAAATATGAGGGAAAAATCTGGACATTCTGCAAAAATCTGTGCAGTTGAGAGGTATGCACAGGAGTTTATTCCCAATTTATTTTGCTTTTCTACAATGCCGGAGTGGGGGATTGTGTCAAAAGTTTCAGGCATGTTGAGGTATGCAGTGTGTACCATTTTACCTTTCTCCATTGCATTGGTGACCTTTTCAAAAAAGTCCACCACACTGAGTAAACACGATCTGCCCCTGACAAATCCAAACTGAAACGGGATCAGTGTTTGGAGGTTTCTTGTGTTGTTATAAGTCTTTCCAAGGCTTTGCAACTTAATCTGGTCAGGCATTAAACTAGATTTTGTGTTACTGTCCTTTGTGAAATGCTACAGAAGTTAGATTTGTTTTTATACAAATTTATTTATTTATTTATGTTTTTGTTTGTTTTTAGCCATTACACACAGAGCTATCTGAGGAGGAGCAGTTGATCTGTGATATATAGCAATAAGTAGCCTGTTTTTTTGCTTATTTGTAGTAATTATTGCGTATTTTAGATATTTATAGCAATTTTATTGTATACTGCATACTTGTATTGTATTTCATAGCTATTGGCGCACTTGTGATAAACATTTCAGTAGTGTTTTCGTCCACCCTCTATCTCTACTGGCATCTTGTCTTTATACTTGCTGGCCTTGCAGTTGCCTGCCCCTACTCTAAATTTGATCTTGGACACTCTTCCCAGTCTAGTGTCATTAGCTCATTCTACCTAATACAGAGAGAACATCTGAGAAGGCCAACCCACTTAGTTTCTTTCCTTCTGTTCCTCCTTTCTTCCTTTCTTAAAAAAAAAAAAATTGTCTGAATATCCTTGTGTTCTGACTGTGCTTCTCAAACATTTTGGAAATATAGAGGGCAGGATTCACGAAGCATCCGTGTAAGAGTTACAAGGCTTACACGGAGGCTGCAGTTAAATGGTGTGATGTCAGCATGTCATGCATATGCATGAGGGCATGCTGAATCACACCTAAGGCTTACACGGTCCGTGGAAGACAGTAGGGGGTGTGTCCGTAGGCCGAGCTCTGCAAGCGGACATGCCCCCAGAAGAGTAAAACTGCCTAAAGTAAACCCCCACGACAGAGTACATGGAAATGTGAATAAACACAACACAACACATGCCCCCACAGACTATGAACATAAAATTATATAAATGAACATGTTATATTTTTTTTAAATCGTAAAGATGTTTGCCCATGAGTGCACAGTTAGCAGTAAGTGGAAAAGCATATAAAAACTAACTATGCAAAGTAAGCCAAAAAGCAATAGCGTAGCGGTAGAGACGTCAGCTGAAGAGCAGGCAGTCATGGTTCGAGACCCCACAACATAATTTTTTATTTTTAGTGAAATAAGCATGAAACAAGTCCCTGACATATATGTACACATATAAAATTATATTTTATGTAAAATGTAATGAAATAGGCCATTTATTTTGAAGAAATGTGAGATAACAAAATAATAAAAAATGCCAGATGTGCCTATAGCTGAGCTACAGTTTAACAAGGTGAGTGCATCTTCCCGTAGGTGAGCAGTGGTTTAACAGGTGTAAAATGAGTGCCCAAAGGTGAGCAGTGGTTTAACAGGTGCAAAATGAGTGCCCGTAGGTGAGTAGTGGTTTAACAGGTGCAAAATGAGTGCCCGTAGGTGAGCAGTGGTTTAACACGCTGAAACTGTGTGCCCATGGCTGAGTTGAGCGTAATATGCGTGCTGACAGCCAAATGACACGTAAACCAGAGTAACCCGTTTGCTCGGAGCTGCGCACCACGCCAACAAGCTAACCGACGGGCAACGTTGAGCAAGCTGTAACAAAACTGCCTTTACACAGACACACCCCCTAGCCTGTCTAGACAGTCATAAAATATAAAAAGCAGTGGCCAGGTTCAAACCCAGGATACCATGCACCATAGTTAAGGTACTGAACCACTAAGCCATGACAGCTGTACTTAGAAGTGCAGTAATAGCAAATATATAGGAATGAATAGAAAGAGGAGCATGACAAAGCAGGTTTTGTGAAGCTGATACAATTCCAAAATGGCCAATCACAGATAAGTGTGGGAAAAATGGCATATATAAGCCCCATAGGCGGAAATACACAGCATAACCGATTGTAGAACTAACTTGCAGCCAGAATGTCAGGAGTAGGTGAGGGTAGTTGCTTCCGAGCACCGAGGTGGGGCGTTGAGGAGTCCAGATATATGGTCTGGCTCCTTGCCCACAATCATGAGGCCCAACTCATGCAGGGCCAGGTCCTGTGGGGAGCATATAGGGCTGAGGCGTGGGACCGGTTGGCTCATGATCTCACCAGTGCCACAGAGATTCCAAGGACTGGTGAGCAGGTCCGTCACCACCATGCGGACCTGAAGAGACGTAAGCAGGACCAACTGAACCTTTGGATCCAGGAGGCCCGGCAAATGCCCAATGCCCCACTACTGAGTAAGTTACATCTAATTATGTATGTAAGAAATTAACCTAGCTGATATTATGGAGATGTGTATTCCAATATTACTTTATTTATATTACAGCTGCAGGTGTCCGTTCTGCGAACCGCAGAGCCTATGGTGATAGGCTGGTGCGGTTGCGCCACCAGGCAGGTCAGTAATCCTCTCCCTGTAACTGTAAATAAATATAAAAGTATGACAGTTAGCAAAAGAGTGCAGTGTAGTCACTAAGTAATAAAATGTGCAAGTAACAGTGTAAGAGTGTTTGCAAGTATTGCTTGATTACAAAAGTGTGTTGCAGTCTGTAATCCAAACAGAAAAATGAAAATGTCTGAAATAAAGTCTGAAATAAAGATGCCCCACCTGTAATATAATAGTACACAACCTGCAGCAGGCTGAAAAGTACAGCTGCAGAAGATGAGCAAATCACATGTGTGAAATATATCCCTGTTGAAATACTGAAACATGACAGAAGTGAGACTGTTGGAAAGGATTGTAATAACTACAGGTAAAACATGTCAATAAAGCCCAGAAGTAAGTACCATCCTGAATTGTAAAAATAAAACAAGTGAGAGAGTGTGAGAAAGAGTTATGAATCCACCAATAAAGTAGTAATAACTCCTGAATAAAGTATACTGCAGTCAGTACAGAATGAAATGAATGTGACAAGCAGAACCAAACTGCGAAATGTGTTCAAAATGTTCCTGCAGCTGGAATGTGTATCCCAAAATCTGGATATGTTGCTCTCAGTCTGCAATATGCAGATAGTATGATTGTCTGAAATACCAAACATCCACAGTTGTCTATAGCTATATAAAGCAAATGTAGCAGGATGATGTAGCTGAACAAAGCCAGATATGAACGATATTAATGATATGAATACAAATGAAAATGTATATTGATGTAGCAGTAACATTCCTATCACCAACTTGAAGTAGTTATCACATAGGAAACTGTAGGTAGAACTGTAGTGTGTATATATCTGCAGCTATTAGAAATGTACAGCATATGTACTGGTATTTGAAGGTGTTAATTATATTTTCTTCACCCTACCCTATAACCACATATAATCCATTCCACGTGAAATTGGTATGTGCAATCACAGTTAACACCCATGGACATTTGTCCTGTTGGGTCATACATATTTGCATGTACGTTGATGCATCTGCCCTGTTCATACATCCAAACCTGATGGCCTGTTGCCATCAATCAACCCTGCATGTTGTTGGACTGTGTATTGCTGTTCAGATTATGCATGTGTTATGCTCGCTGTTCAATGGTGTGAATATCTGGGTGTTTGGTTAATGGGAATATTAATGCATGCTGTTACAACTAATTGCGAATGGTATTGTATGTTACTAACCCAAACTGTCATGACATAATGCAAAACATAGGACGACAGGGAAGGCGGGTTCCAACGGACCCACCTCTCCCACCTCAGCTGGCGAGTGCACCTGGCAGTAGTGCCCAGTCCGGACCCTCCTGCGGTGGCCCTGTGCCACCTGCGGGTGGAAGCGCTGCAGGGGATGGGGCACATCCCCCCTCTGCAAGTGTGGCTGGAGGAGAACCACCACTCACCCTCCGTAGCATCCGGACTGTGGTGCGTAGGGAGATCCAGGAATCTGTTCTTGGGCCCCTACGCCAGTTTGAGGCACAGGTGGCACAACTAACGGGCATGCCTGTTGCCCGGCCTACACAGCCCCCAGCACAGCCCTGTCCTGGGCAGTGAAGGTACAGTGGCAACTGCCCATGGGTGGGGATATCAGTTCCATTGTTGCCATCTGTGGGCTCATGGGCTCTGGATATCCAAACATCCGTCCCCGTCAATTGTGTAACCCGCCTACACGTGTCATACACCAGCCCTGTATGCGTCTTGTTTGTCTTGTCTCTTGACCTACCCAACCTACCTCCCCAGCTATACCGACTTCCTTTA
The DNA here is from genome assembly GCF_019279795.1 of Protopterus annectens. Taxonomy (NCBI): domain Eukaryota; kingdom Metazoa; phylum Chordata; order Ceratodontiformes; family Protopteridae; genus Protopterus; species Protopterus annectens. The sequence continues at coordinate 148,340,168 of NC_056737.1, forward strand.
CCTGACATACCACTCTCACCTGAAAAAAAAAAAGGGCACTCTGTACCCACAAAAAAATTACGCCCCATACATAGCTGCCCATGTTGCACACATGTCTGCTGGACATGGAAACTGTCAATTACAATTGGCTGTACAACAAGTATTATTGTTGTCCTTACACCTCTCTCAGGGGTGGAAGGTTTCAAATGTCACACCAAATTACAAACATATGCAGAGCTGTTGCTGATGAAGAAATGGGCAGGTATGGGCCTTACCTACATCCCTCCTGCAAAACCCAAGCTTGTTTCCCTACTGTCTTACCCTCTTTGTGACCCCTTTTTCACCACTTTCCTGTCTCCCCATTTTCATTTCTTTCAAAGAAAATAGTGTGAGTGTGCGCACGAGTAAGCACTGTTAAGCAGTTGTAAGCGGGTGTGCGCGGAGCTGAACTCCAGTGCGCATGCGGGAGCTCCAAGCAAACCAGCGCTAACCCGGTTAAAACTTCTTAAAAGTGCCTTAGTCACTCTGAATGACAGGTCCTGTAGTCTGTTCAAAAGCAAAATAAAATCCCACTGTCAGTCCCAAACCCAGGACCTTGGAAACAGTAGTCTGCATGACTTACCACTAAGCCATGACTGTTATATAAGAACATTGTGCTACAATAAATATATCATGTAATAGTAGGAATGAATGTAAAGGGAATATAGGATGTGTAGTACACAAAGCATGTCATGTATATTTACTGTCAAATCTAGTGGATTTCTATAATAGTAGTGTGTGAACAGAAACAGCCATGCTAGTTGGTAGCTAGTAGGTAATAATGTCAGTTATTATATATATATATAAATATATGTATATATATATATATATATATATATATATATATATATATATATAGTTGTAGGTGTCAGTGTACATACACACTTAGTACAGGAAACAGGAGAGATGACTGGAGAAATGTTAATCTACAACACAGCCTGAATTATGAGAGAGATACTAACCTTTATCCTCACAGAACAGTGTCCACAGCATACCAGCATGGTCCCCGCCCTTACAATCTGAAAGGGCAATGCCTATCTCACATACCCTTTTATAGCACTGTCCTGAAATCACAGTGAGAACTGCAATCAGTACACAACTGGCTGCATGCAATTAGCAAATGCTGGCTAACAATTGGTGCAGAGGCCATCACATGGACATATGCAGATACCTACAAAAGCATCCTGTACTCCCAGTCCATGCATGCAATACTTTCATTGCACCATCTGGAGGCAGAGAGAGAGAGAGAGAGAGAGAAAAGAAAGAAAAAAAGAAAATAAAAACACAAACAAAAACTACACTTAAGAAAAACTAAGTTGAAGCTGTCATCAGTGACAGTATCAAGCTGGGCTAGCAGCAGCAGGAACCGATATAAACGGTAATGCAATCAGCTGTGACAAACACAGGTAATGTAAAGTAACAAGTTAATAGTCTACATACTGTGAACCCTCCATATGTGTTATTAGTCTGTATCTATATGTATGTCTATGTGATAAGTTGTGTGTATGTTGTTTTACCCAAAGGGGATGACTATACATTTCATGCCATTCAGTGTTAGGCCATGATTCTGGCACCAGTTATCCGTTTCAGTGATGCCTGTCTGTAGGATGTGTGTGCCAGCTGGTGTATCAACTATGGCGCCTAGTTTGCAGTCATCTGGGAACTTTGTCATCCACAACCCGCCCATGTTTGCTTTCACATCTGAGAAGTAAATGCCAAACAAGAGGGGTCCTAGGACAGAGCCCTGTGGGATACCACTTGTGACTGGCTTTGAGTCTGACATGGCTCACGCAATTTTGACTTTATGGATTCTGTTGTTCAACCAGTTTGCAACCCATTATGTGACATATGTATTAACATTTAAGCTGATGAGCTTGTCTATGATGCCTGAGTAGGGTATTGTGTTGAAGGCCTTAGGCAAGTCCTGGTAGGCTGTATGAACTGCTTTGCCCTCATCAATGGCTGTAGTGACTGTTTTCAAAAAGTCAACCAGGTTCAAAAGGCAGGATCAGCCCTTCACAAAGCCAAACTGGGTGGGATCAAGTGTCTGTAGGTCCCCAATATCGCTGTATATGAGTTCCATAATGAATCTTTCCATAGCTTTGCAGACCAGGCTGGTTAAGCTTATGGATCGGTAGTTCCCAGGGTCTGTAGAGGTGCCTCCTTTGTGGAGTGGGACCACTGTTGCTGTACGCCAGTGTTCAGGTACATATCCCGTAGTAAGGCTAAGGTTAAATATCAGTTTTATATGTGGTTGTAGCTCCTCTTGGAGTTCACGTAGCACACATCCAGGGATAACATCAGGTCCTATTGATGCTGTGTGTTCTGCTTTGCTGAGGGTGGCCCTCACCTGGACATCTGAGATGACAGGGAGGTTACATTCAGCTGTGATAAGTATTTCTTCTTTTGGGGGAGAGGGAGGGGAGATATTTGCACTGAACCTGTCTGCCAGAATGTTGCCAATATCTGTGGGTTCAGTGAATTTTATGTAGTTGTGTACTAACTCTGAGCAAATCTGAGGCTTTTGGTCCATGTTTCTAACAAAACTGAAGAAGGCCTTGTGGTTATCTTTAGTGGCCTTGGCCATTTCTCTCTCAGAGTTGGCCTCGGATGTTGTTATGAGAGAACTTAGCTTTTTACTAGTGCTGACCACAGATGCCTTCCCTGTATGTGATTCTGCTCTGTCCTGCAGTAGCCTCCTTCTATCATTATACAATTTGTCTTTGGCTGAGGTCCACCAGACAGGATGCTTAACCTTTGTGCATAGGGTCTGGGTTAGAATTGTGTGTGCATGTTCCATGCATTCTTGGGGATGTCCGTGGGAAGCATTTGCAAAGGGGTCAGCATTGTGGGTTGTGGCTTCCACTGGCCCAGTGGGCTGCATGGATACCATCTCAGTCCTAACAAGTGAAAATCTGTCTATTCACATATATTTCAAAGTAGTCTACTGTGCTGGTGGTGGTGGTGGGATATGTATATCCAGGCCAATTAGTTTGTGTCCAGATCACACTAGTGGATGACGTTCCACATACAGTACCTTGTTATGAACCCCCAGAGTGAGGTGGTGCATTGGACTTGGGGCTTGGTACTATGTTGTATGGAATGTGTCAGGTATTGTTGCACAGGTATCGGCTGAGCACTGATATCTGGCCATGTACATGTGTATTCACCAAGAGACACACACGTGCTACATATGGGAGTAGTAGTATATCACTACAGTTGAGTATCATGTATAGTATGTGTGCCATATTTTGCTGACATAGTTTGCTGATATCCTGTTTGTGTTCTCTTTCAGGGACATGGTGCGTCAGCGAAATCCTGCCTACTCTGCTGCAGAAGATGAAGAGATACACCAGAGCCTGGTGCGGGATTATGACATACTGTTTTCCCGCACCAGCCAGAATCAGCAGGAGAGGGCTGCACTGTGGCAAGACCTTGTCCGTAGGGTAAATGACATTGGCACGCATAATAGGACATATGAGCAGGTACGACATCACTGCAGTGATTTAATCAGAAATGTCCGTCAGCGTGAGTCGGATATCCACAGGCAACAGGTCGCCACAGGAGGTGGGGTGGACACACATACCCCCCTCACCAGACTGGAGGGGCTACTCCTAAGTGTTGTGGCTCCAGCCCAGGAACATCAACAGCAACACATCTGCATTATGATGGAGGCTGGAGCCACACAGCAACACGACATGGAGCATGCAGGTAATATGCCATATGTACACTTGACTGTTCTGTACACTGTTAGTTTATGCATGTGTAAGGTGTGTCCTTCGTATGTAGCTGTCAACATAGTATGTAATTGTGCAGGTGTGATATTGCCAATATCAGCAGCTGACATGTGAAAGGCAACTGTTGTACTACTGAACTGTATCATACGCAGTATCAATGGCACAGTTGTGCCCACTGACATTAATCCCCTCATTTCTGCAGGTCCCTCCAGTGTTACAGCAAGGCAGCCCATCCATGCTGGTGAGCGTGTATTAACAATACCTATAATAGTCCTGATAGTGCTAGTAATAATAGTGTAACTCAGTAGTGCTCTGTGTGTATACTGCGGGGTGTGCATGTGTGCATGTGTGCGTGTGTCCACGTGTGCATGTGTGCATGTGTCCACGTGTGCATGTGTGCATGTGTGCGTGTGTCCACGTGTGCATGTGTCCACATGTGCATGTGTCCACGTGTGCATGTGTGCATGTGTGCATGTTTGCATGTGTCCACGTGTGCAGGTGTGCATCACTGGTAACATTGTGTAGACATTGTAAACTGTGTTTCCTGTCTTCCTCCCACAGGTTCTGGTGCTGCTCTGGTGTCCTGCAGCAGGGAACCTGAATCTGGTGCCACAGGTACTGATAATGATGATATCTGTGTAATGGCACAGGAAGGTGTGTCAGGGTCCGTCATTGGTCAGCCAATTGACAGTACACAGCTGTCAACCCCATCATTGCGCACAGTCATCCTGCCAGTACATCCTATGTCACCAATGCCCCTAGGTGATGGACAGGATACAGGGGGCATTGACCAGGGTAATGTGGTATCTGTGGCACATGCTTCCCCATACAGCAGCCATGGGCAGGGTCCTGAGATGGTACCACACAGACAGTTGCCCATGGGTTCTCGTGTTAGCATCCGTGGGCGTCCTGCCTCTGGCAGACGTGCCCAAAGAGGTCTGTCAACCTCAGCTATGTTTCGGGCTGTCATGCAGGCACAGTCACGTATGGAAAGGTACACCAGACAGGGTCTGAGGGAGCTGAGAGCATGTCGAACATCCATGACTGACAGTATGCGTGACATTGCGGATGCTATCCGTAATTTCACCGATGTCATAGACAGACGTTGTGGGGACATATTACAGCAGTTCCACAACTACATGTCCATGAGCCAGGGCAATGGTGGACAGTTGCAGCGATGTGGCCGTATGCCAGCAACAGCAGCAGCTGGCAGTCAGCGCGGATGACAACAGGCCCGCGGACGCCCCCATAGTGCCAGCAGCAGCCCCAGCAATGCTGGGTCTGTGCAGTCATCAGACCTCCCCAGGAGACCACGTGCATGTGGCTCTGGACAGTCCCAACAGGGACCTGTGTCCAGTCAATGAACTCCCACTTCTGATGACAGTACCCAGTCTGGCTTAGTACCGGATACGGTCCGTAGCACCCCTGCCAGGCACAGGTACCATGTCCATGGCCACAGACACTGATCTGTATGACCTGCCAGGTGCAGTCTGTGGCTGTCCACAAACCCCAGTATATGGCAGCCATGAGGTGGAACTGTGTGCATGCATACACACATGCGAAATGTTGACACCTAGGGCTACCACATACAACCACACACTGCATCAACAGTGCCCCACCCTGTACTGCTGTCCCTCACCAACACACATACACATACATGTCAATTGGTGGTATCAGTGGCAGACTCAGGCATACCTAATTCACACCCTGTGCATATGATGAAACTGTGCCACCTCCTGCAATCTCCAACATCAGTGCAGGAACAGGTTAACATGTTGCTGATGCACAGGGTGACTACATAGAAGTGTATTACTAGTATCATGTTGGTAACAGTACAGTGTGCTGATATGATTGTGTGTATATCCCAGCATGCCTGATGCAGTAACTGTATGACTGTCCTGAATTGTTATCTACACCCATAGTAGGTACCATAGTGTAACAGCTGCACATTATTGCATACCGGTGGTAAGGATGTCAATAGATAGCCACATACATAGATAGCACAGGGGAGAAGGTAATGCAAGTAGTGATACGCAATGATGGACATGTACACCAATGGTGGCATGTTGCCCACAACGACTATGCAATGTGGATGTTTGCGCATGTTGATATGTGTGCAGTACCAATTTAATTTAAATTAAATTAAATTTTAAATAATATCAGTTTTACCATGGACATCTGAGCTGTGCATTCCTGGGTACATGTTTATAGTGCCTGCATATTTGCACTGTTACCTACTGGAAGTGGTACCCCTTCTTTGTTGTACAATGGACTACTTCCAGCCCTGCTTACTGTAGCTTTGTTTGCATGCATGTTTGCTTGAGGTTCCCTGGAACACTGATTCCACCTGCAATGCAGATTTACAGAGCTTCTGTGGATTCCTAGTGACATCTGCATAGCGTACTATACGTATGTCAATGTCTCACTTGACAGAACATCACTGTCTGTCCTGTTCGCATGTACGCTGCCTGTGACACATTGCATATGACTTACCTGGCATTTGCCCACGTGTACAGTCATAAATGCCAGTGCTATGAAATCAGAAGCAGTACACCCACACATACTCACCTTCAGTATGTTGTTCCCCATTGGCCCTATGTGTTGGTAATCACCATGGCAATCACACTACTATGGTAGCATGTGCAAAGGTAACTTGTGAATCACCTCTATGGTCCAGTTGTGGTATATGTGAGTCATGTGGCAATGTCACAGCTGCCACATGTATGCAGTCAACCCTCTCCCCTGGCCAGGAACGTACAACACATATGTGAGATACAACCACATAGCCAATCTGGGGACTGAGCATTCTGTACCCAGTACTGCCATACCCTGTCAGGTGGCATGACATACTACAGTGACTACAATACCAGTCTGACATAGACCTGCACTGACAGCAATCCAAACACATGAACACACTGGGGCATACTTGGAGCCTCAGAATAGCATCCTGCCTGAGCATCACACACCTCCGCAGCTGGCACACAGGCATACATTAAGTCAGAACAGAGCACATGCCACACATGGCACACACATCCTGTGTGCCAAACACTCACAGCCTGTAGGACTACACAACACACCTACTACAGATGTGTCAGGTACCTCTCTTGGCCGGTGCAGTGGGGTCCCACTCAACAGGCTGTACATGGTGAAGGTCACAGTGATATGCCCATGGGGCACTATGGTCCACCACATAACACATGCATACAGGTCAGTCAGAGGCATGGAGACATATGCCACTATGGATGACCTGAGATGTACCTCCCTGGACTACATGATAGGGAACATAGAAGGGCTCTCACAGCATGTGGCATGGGCTGGTATGAGCCTGACCTTGGTTGCCATCATACCCTCACCAGGTATGCTACCACAATATGTAGGAAGGGTGTTCTATGTCTACATTTTGCTCAATCTCCAATGTCATTCATAGGGTATCCAATGGATGTCAGCGTGTGCTTACATGCTAGGGAAGCCACAATGATTTGCGAGGGGCAGCTTGCACGTGTCACCCATGGGCCATTGTATATTGGCGAAGCCTCTTGATACACACATAGTGCCTTTTGCTGCAGGGCTCAGATTATATAGCCACCTCCGCGGGTATCACACGGGATAGAACACTAACAGTAATGCTACACAACACCAGCAGTGTACACCGCAAGATGCATGCACTGGACACTGTCCTCAGCACGGTAAACTGCAATATCTGTGCAGTAACAGATTCCTGATTCACGGCTCACAGGTGATTCACTGCCAGGTTATACCTCATACCATGCCTGTCATCCCCTACACATGTACCACACATGAACAGGGGGGAGGTATCTCAAGGCACCACAGATACACACACCTCCAGGTTGTTGGCACAGCACAAAGCATCAGGGCCTATCGAGGTGCAGCTAACAGTGTGTTGGACTGCCTTCTGGTTCATAGCCTGGCACACACAACCCTCCCATACACAGGAAACCCACCTGTCCTCCCTAACAACACTGGGAATATGACGGTCTCTACATATGTCTTTATATGGCTGGACTGCATCCAGCCGAACATTGTGTGTGAGCATTACTGTAGCTACAACACACTAGCTGAAAGGTTCCCAGCATGTAGTCACTGAATTGCAGTGGAACAACATGTTACCACTCCCACAACAGGTGGGAACATGCAGCACCTGTTCATCAACTACATGTAGACTATATGGCCCAGACCAGATGTATATCCCCCGCTGTTAGGATGATACCATATACAACTCACACTGTATATACACATACCGCATGCAGCCCCTGCACAGTAAGACACAGTCATAATGTTATGCAGTGCAAATACCATTTATTCACTTGAGGCACGTGTCAGACATGGGAACTATTGAAGGTCACAGGTATATATGTGTATGTGGCACACACATACATCATGTGTGCATTGCCATTGCTGGTTTAAGCAATGTCATGCATTGTTATGAACAACAACCCACACATGGGCATTTTGTGTGACACAAACACACGTGGCAGTTGTGGGTTTCCAAAACATACCTATCTGTGCTCTGACAGTAGTAATAGACCCAGTAGCGGAGCACACTATTTGCATTACTGGGCGATTTGCCCTGTTTGGCTGTACTTATAGTGTGGTGACATCACCTGTTTTTACTGGGGGAATATGCAGCATCTGGTGTATTGTAGTAGTTGCCAAAAGGAACTATTCTCTCACACTTGCAATTACACACACCCTACTATCCCCCCCCCCACACACACACTTGCCATTTGCAGGATTCATACCCCTACCTAACTATGTTATGACACTTGAGAGAGACGCATTACTGGGAGGTTTCATTTTTCCTGCTGTACTTATAGGGTGCTGACATCATCAGTGTTTAGAAAGGGGAATGTGCATCCTGTAGTGTGTTCTCCTAGTTGCCAAAAGGTACATTTCTTTCATACAGACTTGCACACACACTGGGCATTTGCAGGATTCAAACCCCTACCTAACTATGTTATGACACTTGAGACGGACGCATTAGCACAGCGCGCTATTCGCAATACTGGGAGGTTTCCCTTCTCCTGCTGTACTTATAGGGTGCTGACATCATCAGTGTTTAGAAAGGGGAATGTGCATCCTGTAGTGTGTTCTCCTAGTTGCCAAAAGGGACATTTTTTTCATACAGACTTGCACACACACTAACCCCCCCTCCACCCACACACACACTGAGCATTTGCAGGATTCAAACCCCTACCAAACTATATTATGACACTTGAGGGAGACGCATTAGCAGAGCATGCTATCCGAATTACTGGGTATCTGTTCTGCACCTGCAGTATTTATAGGGTGCTGACATCATTATTTCTACAGAGGTATGTACATCTAGTACTACCTGTCAGGTGGGGGATAGCATATATATGCATTTGCAGCCACCTACTTTAGGGTCAGATATGCACAGCGCACTGGCAGGTTATGTTCTATACCATGCTTCGTGACCACAGGACCTGTAACACACAACACAACCAGTCCAGAACACCCCTCCCACATCCAGGACACACACTTTGCTTCCCTGGGAACAGTGCCAGGATATGCAGGTGTTCACATACACTATTCCAGTTGTTAACGTCAGGTACAGGCATATTGTGTGTGGGAACTACTCAGGCCTCTACAACATTACCCTACAGCCACTACAATTTGTGAGTCCATGTGCTATGGCAGAACCACTCACCACAGCAATAAGGGGGAATACATATTGCACCTGACCATCTGCAACATGGGTACTCAGTGTTCCACCCCAGAGGTAGACCACCATTGTTGATATCTGACCATACCCACCTTTCCCTGGACATCCATATCCCATCCCCACCCCCAGGCAAGGTTGTCACTGCAAACAAACTGTATTTATCACAAGCAGACTTTACACTTGTGAAGACTGGGGTGGAAGACTTCAAAGGACCCATGCTGGGGGAGTATACAGGCCACTTTGCATAATCATTGACAATTGCATTCTATGAGCATGTGGGAGGTTTGCATTGATCATGCCATCCCACATATACCCATGACTGCTCCACAACAGGACACCTGTCAGGTGTACACCAGCCATATATGAGCTGTCCAACAGACAGAGTGAGCTAATACATTGCAGAGCAGTAGCCCAAAGAGGGAGGACATCTCTGAACAGTACCGGCACGACACTTCAATCCCACATAATCATCATGACACAGTGTTGATAGTAAAATTGTCCAGACAATGCAGATAAGGCTCCCCTCAGTCTGTTATTGATGCCCACTTACTGTTAGAGGTTCATAGGTTCATAGGTTCATACTAGGCTATCCACCCTAGGGCATTTGTAAGCCTAGCCAAAGTGTGTGTGTCTTTCGCCACCCCTTGCTATGTGAATATTATGGCCATTTATGATTTACTTTACTGTGCCTCTGTCTGGGCGTGACACAGTGAAGACCCCCAGTGTACATATATGATCATCCATCCACTTGGCAAGATTCCTGTTGAAGAGTGTCAGTGAGGGGCTCTGCCTAACATGGTGTGGGATTCTGTTCCAGGGTGTGGGGAGCCTCTGGGTTATGTATCTGTCCCTCCAGCACATCCTATTTCATTATGTGTTGAGGTTGACATCTCTCACTCTCACAACTCCAATGGCTTTGAGTTTTCTGGGGTGGAGCATGTCCATTACTCCTGTGTTGGACATGGCCTTGTACAACAGACATACATTGCCCTCTGTGTAGGCAGTATGTGACTGCATTCAGCTGGGGTGTCTACAGCCAGGCAGCATATGACATATATTTGAGACCCTTTATCCTCTTGGTGAGGTACCTTTGAGGTCTTTCTAACTGCTGCAGGTGTCAGGTAAGGTACATCCCAAATGAGGCATTGTACTAGATTATGGGTCTGATAAGAGAACAGTACAGGGGCACAATGACCTCTGTTGACGTAGATGTGAATCCTTTCATGATATGGTGTCCAATATAGACAGTCTTCCTAGCCACATTGGCAATGTGAGTGTCACATAACAGGTTACTGTCCACTTGTGTCCCTAGGTCCATGATTACTCCTTCCATACATAATGGTTTACCACCTATGTGGTAATTTGTGAGTACCTTGTTTGGTATTTGGTGGGACATTCATACTGTCCAGTGTCTTCAGGACGTCTGGGTGGGGTTCCTGTGTGTGAGAGTGTGGTCTGTAGCATGCTACAGACTGTACAGCAGTTTTGCCTACAGTTAGGTGCACATGGGTGGTCTCCGATGCTTCGTGCATTGTCAGTTACCTGGACGTATGGGTGTCTGTGCTGAATATAGATACGCCCCCTCCTTTTATGTTTTGGTCCAGGTTTTGGGGCCATAACGCATGATATGAGGTATAACCTGGTAGTGCTGGTGTGCTGTCAGTAGGCTTGCAGCAGGTTTCTGTCACTGCACAGACATCGATGTTCTCCATACTGGGGAGGGCCTCGGGAGCATGCATATTGTGGTTTACACGTCTGACATTGGTCAGCATTACCCTTATGTTTCTTACCACTTATGTTTTCTAGGGTGGTGGGTTAGTCTTTTCAGCCTTGCCTATGTAAGGCTCTATGGAGGTGACAAAAGCCTTATCCAATATCCAGACGCCCAGGGGCAACAGGTGCAAGCCATCCCTGGAACAGCAGCATGGCTTGTCAAGCATGACATCCCAAGCAGACAGACATTAGATCCTCTTGGAATGACAGCAGTAATTGTGCCACTTGTTAAAGCTGATCATTCTGTGTTTGTACTGTGGCATCATTCTTGGTGAGGGTAAGATGCTGCAAACGATCAGTGTCATACCGGCCTGGAGTACATACTCAGAGAGCTCATCTATGTCTCTTTTCATGTAGTCCAGGGAGGTACATTTCAGGTCATTCACACCAGCATGGACAATGACTGCATCATATTTCTACTTGCTTTGGGGTGACCTGCGTACTTGTGTTATGTGGCGTATTGTAGCAGCCTACAGGCAGCTTACTGTACCCTTTCCCTTGTTCAGTCTGGTGAGCGGGACAGCAGTGTGTCTGACTATGGAGTCACCTATTACAACTGTATCAGGCATGTTTTTTCTCCTTCTGGCCTGTGACTGTTTGGCACACCAGCTTTGTGTACTATGTGTTGGATGTGCTATGTTTGGAGGTTGTGGTTGCTTAGGGGTCTGCTTTGGAGGCCTGTGTTGGTGTGGTGTGTTTGTAATTAGGGCCTCCGGGAATGTTTTTCTGTGTTTATGTGTTTGGTTTGCAGTTGTGATAGGTCTATGTGGGACTGGGTTTGTGGTGTGTGTGGTTACCTTCTCCTCCTGACTAGTTTTAACAGTACTGAGTTGAGGGAGCTCAGCCTCCGGTTTGGATAAATGGTTGCATCTCTCACATATATTTGTATTTCTTCGGGGGAGTTGAGGGTTGTCTGTGTACTTGGGGCAGGTGTAACATTGCCTCAGGATTCACAGATTCAACTTGTTGTAGCTGGCCTTAGTGGATTGTATGTGTGGACATATTTTATTGCCATACTACTGATCAGTGATTACTTCCCTTTTTATGTTTGCTCTATCATGTAGTAGCTTCCTCATTCTCTTGCATGGTTTGGTAATGGCTGGAGTCCAGCATGCCAGATGCCTGCGTGTATGGCATTGTGTCTCGTTGTTATTTGTGATTGCATAATCCAAGCATTCCTGGCTGTGTTCATGGAAGCCTGTATAACAGGTTCTGAGGTGTGGCCCATATTTTGCACCTGCACAGGGCCTTTAATGGATTCCACATCAGTTTGGAGGGGTGCAACTTATGCTTTACACATGTTTTTCACTGTGGTTTTCTGGCCAGGGACTGTGGTCAGGATGTGTATTTCCAGTGTGATTACTCTATGGTCTGGTCTTATCGGTGAGGGATACACTTCTCATCTTGCCATCCAGTACGCATGTTGCTGATTATCACATCCAGTATGCTTACCCCTCTTGTGGGAGTGGTACATTGTTCCTGGGCATTTTGGTTTATGGATTCTAGGAACTTTTCTCCTACAGTGTTGGAGCTAGTATAATGCTCCCAGTCTATGTCTGGGTATTTTCATTCAACCAATATAATGTGGTTTGGGGGGCTTGATATATTCATGTATTCCAACATAGGCCAGGTGCAGTTCCTGGTGTTAGGACGGTAGTCTGTAGCAGGCTATAAACTGGGAAGCAGTTTTAGCCACTGTTACTTGACCATGGCTAGTCCATGCTGCTTCTTGTTGTGGTACCAACATGGGGGTGTGGTTATCCTTGACAATTATTGCTAGTCACCCTCCTTTTGCAGCTTGTTCCATGTTTTGAGGCTGTACAGCACAGTATGAGGTGTAACCTGGTAGTGTTAGGGTGCTGTTGTGAGCCTTGACCCAGTTTTCTGTTACAGACAGATATCAACATTCTCCATACTGGGTGAGTTTACACTGCACGCATCTTGCTGTTTAGACTTCTGGCATTGGGTAGCATTACATCTAGGTTCTTATCCCTTGTGGTACCTATGGAGGTGGGTTTGTGTTTTGAGCCTTACCTATTCAGGGCATGCTGTGGGTAATGACAGCCTTTGCCAGTATCCATGAGGCCTGGACTGATAGGTGCATGCCACCCCTAGCAGGTGGAGCATCATGTCATGCTCAGCATGTCATCCCAGGCTGGCACACATTGGATCCCCTTTGACTAACTGCAATACTTCAGCCAATTATTGCAATTGATCATCCCATCATCATATTGTGGCATCATGCTTGGTGAGGGTAGGATGTTAGTCAGGGTCCTCAAGTGTGCATATACTACATGGTGTTACATTACTTAACACATGGCATTCATGCCTCAGGTGGTGCTGCAGGGCTGCCTCTGTCGGATGCACATATTACACTCCCTGTACATGTTTGAGAGCAGGTTATGTCATTTTAGGCATCCATGTTATTATATGTGTGAGTCAGAGAGGGGTATCATTCCCAGGGTTCTTACTGAGCCAGTGTATGTGCTATGCGTTGCCTCTTTGCCAAGGCCAGGGCATACTGGGCACGCCTCCTTCTGCCTACTGGGGCAGGCTCAGGTTGTTCCTCCTCCGAGTCACACTCTGCCTGTGATGGCCTTGGCAATGGTGGGGGGCTGTTTGGCCTGGCCCTATGCTGGTCCTGCTGCAGCTGTTTTCACAAGATCATATTATGTAGCATAGCACATACCATGACAATTTGGGTACATGTAGTTGGTGAGTACTGCAAGGCTCCACCAGATGTGTCCAAACACCGGAACCGTGACTTGAGCAGTCCAAACACACGCTCTATTACATTACGTGTTTGTGTGTGTGCCTCATTATGGCATTCCTGTTCAGGTGTGTGTGCATTTCTGATGGGTGTCATCAGCCACGGCTCCAGTGTATAACCTGCATCCTCCACTAGGTGTCTGTGTGGGATGTCCCCATTGGCAAATGTCTGGTGCAGCTGCGTCAAATGCCAGATATGGGAATCATGGTAGCTCCCAGGGCAGCCGGCACACACATTCATTATTATGCTCTGGGCATCACACACAACCTGGCAGTTGATGGAGGGGAAGCCCTTGCGGTTAATGTAGGCCCTACCCCGCTCACCGGCTGGTGCTTTGATGTGTATGTGCATGCAGTCTATTGCACCCACTACCTCAGGGTATTCCGCTATTTGCTGGAAGAGATGCATTTTGCTGGCTAATACCTCATGGGCATTGGGGAAATATACATGATCACCGACATGTGCTGACATGGCATCCAGGAACTGGTGCAGTACCCTGGAGGCTGATGCCTGTGATATCCCCATCATATCACCAGTTGGTCTCTGGAAGGTACCTGTTGCTAGTATTCTTAGGCCAACACATACCTTGGTTTCCACTGGGATGGGTTCCCCTCTGTTGGTTCTGTGTGTGAGGCGTGGCCTGCACAGCTCGACAATTTGCTGCAGGAGGTCTCTGTCCACTCTATAGCGCTCTATCTCCAGCTCATGTAACCCATGGTAGGTGACCCTGGGCCTGTACACTCTTCTCCATCTCCTCACTGTGGGTTGTCTGGCACCATCTGCATTGTCACCACCCTCAGCAAGTCACCTATGTCTCCTTATGACAGTTATGACAGCCCCTAGCATTTCTGCTCTGAGTTCAGCTTTTTCAGTTTTCACTTCTAATAGCTTACTCCTGTCTTGCAGTGTCTCTTGAGAGAAACATCCTGCACTGCTGTTTGCAGAGTTTTAAGTGCTTGGCTGAGCTACTATTCTGCCTGTGTAATTGCCTGCTTCTAATTGTTTTCAACTGCTAGCTCCAGCAGTATTCCCTGCTAGCTTCCTATTAATTCTGTAGCTTCCTTTTTCTTTTCTGTTTCCTCAGGGGGGAGCAACGTGCATACCAGCAGAAACACGCTCACAGTGGCTTACACACGCGCACACATGCTTACATGGTTCAGAATATGCTTATTCAGGTTAAAACGCACGCACACCAGCAAAAACAGTCTTACAAGTCTGCCAACAGGCTCCCACATGCTCAGTCTGCCCTACACGCGCGCACACTACCGCAAACAGTCTTAGAAGTCTACCAACACGCTCCCACATGCTCAGTCTGCATTACACGCACACACACTGCCCTACCCGCGCCTCATGGCACGCACACGTGCGCATGCACGCACAAGAAACTTGGGTGTAAGCAACAGTGTACACCTTCCATTTCTTGACTTTCCCATGCTTATCTTGTGGCACTCCTCTTTCCATGATATGTGTCTGACATCTGTCATGTAACACTGACCTCCAATGAACTGCATTTCTTTCTACCATTCCCCCCTGTGATGTCACCTATCTCCTACTCTATTCCTCCCCCTTATGTATCTCTTACACTATTCAGAATGTGCTCATTTGCTATGTGACAGTGGAATTCAGTATCCTAACACTCATTTACATCAGATTGCCTACTAATGCTTAGTTACATCTCTTAGACTCAGCTTCCCCCCTTAGCAACCGCTAAACGGTGGCCATGTTATTTTTGGTCTGCTGGTCCCTGTATTGTAAATCCATGTATTGCATAAAACCCACATTTGTGGGTTTATAACCTTCATTTTATGTGTTATACAGCGCAACCCGTTTGCGTGGGGCTGCACTGTGTTTAAACATCGGCCGAAAAAAAAAAAAATTATTTTTCATATTTGCATCGGGGTACCTTGCCAGTGGCCACATATTTGGCCATTGGCATGCTGCCTGACACATATGCACCCTTTATTTGGAGCTGACATGGCTCCATTGTGATTTTTGCAGAAACGTACTCAGTTGTCAACTGAGTACATTTCTGCAACCAAAACGGCTCTTCCACGGGCTGCTTTCTGCTTCGTGGATCGCTACTCTACCTCATTTGCATGCCTTTTAGCTGCAAGTGAGGTATTTAGCATATCCACGCCCAGTCCGTGTAAGAGACATTTTAGCTGGTCTCTTACACGGAGTTTCGGGCTGTTCCTGGATCGTGAGGCTTGCATGGAGTCTTACATGTCTCTTACACTCCGTGCAAGCCTTCGTGAATCCTGCCCAGAGTATATTTTAGTGCATTTATTAAAACTGTATTTGCCTTAATATTGCTACAACTCAAGTGCTCTAGGTTGCACTGCATCTGAATTGTTTTAGTGTGCTTTAGCTGCTTTTCTGTATATATAGACTTTTCTGTATATGTAGACTAGCTGCTTATTCTACTGTATTACTACCTCTTAAATCGTTTTTCAGTTGTGCACTTGCCTTGCTTCATTTAAATGTTTTAAATTGCTAATTTTGTAGAGTTTTAATTGTATTTACTGTTTAGGGCTACACACTCAAGTGTGTTAGCCTTTTCTGTGTTTATTTAGTATATGATTGCATTGTTTAGCCTGTTTTAACCAAAAAAAAAATTCTATCCTGTTTGCTCGTTTCCCACCTTTCCTAGCTAGTATAGTCCAGATCCCAGGCTTTGCTGGTTTCAGGACTTTATTTTCTGTGATCAGAGCTATCCAGACCTTGCTGTGGTACAGGGAAGTCCTACTGCTTACCAGTGGGAGTGGTGAGCATTGTACTGCCTGTCTGACACTAGAGGAGTGGTTTCCAGCTCTGAAATTGTAATTTTAGCCATTCTGGGCTGATTTCTGTCCCTTTCAACTTTTTAGCTTAAAAACGTGCGTGTTTGTGAATTTGTAACATAGTGCAGCACTGCGGGGCTACGGCTAAACTATTTCAGGTGCCAGAATGTCTGCTCTTCAAATTTTCCTTTAGAACTAGCTGGTTTCTCAGTAGTAGCACTAATATCTGAAGCCCTGTGAATAGCACTTGCTCTAGAACCTGCTGGAAAGCACAAGGAAGCCTTAAACTGATACAAGCACTCAACTCTCCTTGTTAATAAGGAGAAATTAATTGTAGGCACTGAACAGCCTATAACTGCAAAGTACCTTGCAAAGGTAAGGGAAAACAGCTCTTGTACTTTACAAAAAAGCACCTAAACAGGCATGTCCAAGGGTTAGCTTCCGGTGATTTTGCCTGTCCGCCTGGTGAATCTGGGCATACTTGGGCAATGCAGCAATTGCCTCATGTACACAGACAACCCTCTCCTCCTACCACCCAACACTGCAACCTGCGAGAGATGCACTTACATAGCCAAACTGGAAGCAAAGCTCTCTCCAGCCAAGACTGTGCTAGACAGTCAAGAGGAGAAGGTTAAAACCTGCACTACATCTCAAGCAACACATAGCCCTTCAAAACCCACACCATCAACACCCATACATAGCAACACTAAACCTACATATGCAGAGGCCCTTAACATTAACCTGCCTAAGCAGCAAGGACCTCCGAAGTTGAAATGCAAACAAACACCAGTCACAATCAAAGTGATACATAGCTCACAACACCAGTGTGCCACCAAACAACAGCCCCTAAGGCAAGACAATGTACCCAACACTTTAGTCATAGGTGACTCTATAGTCAGGCACACTGATGTCCCACTCACCAGGTTGAACAAGGAGAAAATTACAGTCAGCTGCCTGTTGTGTGCAGGATCCACCACATAACGCATGCACTCAAGTCACTCCACAACAAGTACAAATATGACTCTGTCATTGTCCATGCTGGAGTGAATGACTTGAGATGTACCTCCCTGGACTACATGAAAAGAGGCATGGAAGAGCTCTCAGATCATGTGGCCCAGGCAGGTATCACTCAGAATGATACCACAGTCTTCTTCTTCTTCTTTCGGCTTTTTCCCATTTAGGGGTCGCCACAGCGGATCACCTGTCCGCTCATGATTGATAGTGGAGTTTTACAGTGTCGAGTTGCCAGCCCGGCACCCAACCCTCCACAGAAGGGACACAGTCACACCTAGGGCCAATTTAGAGTGTCCAATCCACCTACAGCGTGTCTTTGGGATGTGGGAGGAAACTGGAGCACCAGGAGGAAACCAACATGACCACAGGGAGGACATGCAGACTCCGCACAGAAGGCTCCCCAGATGAGAATCGAACCAGAGACCTCTTGCTGTGAGGTGGCAACGCTAACCGCTGCACCATCGTGGCCACCCCAGAATGATACCACACTATAAGGACAAAATGATTGACTTCAACAATTGGCTAAGCTTCTGGTGTCATTCAAAGGGGATCCAGTATCTGTCTGTCTGGGAAGACATGATCAACAGACCATGATGCTTTGCCAGAGATGGTCTGCACCTGTTACCCCTGGGATTCAGGTTACTGGCTAAAGCTTTTGCCACCCCATAGTGCCTTGTTTAGGCAAAGTTCAAAGGACAAAACCACCATCGTAACAGATACAAGCATGCAAAATCTGAAGGTAATGCTACTCAATGCCAGAAGTCTAAACCTCAAAGTGCACTCTCTCGAGGCACTCCTAAAAAGAGAACATTGATATCTGTGCAGTAACTAAGACCTGGTTTCAAGGCTCCAGAGAGCACCCCTGAAATACCAGGCTACAACTCTTACCACACTTTTCGGCCACCAAACCAAGACCAAAACACTAAAGGTGGAGGAGTGTCCATATTCACCAAGG
This sequence comes from Protopterus annectens, assembly GCF_019279795.1. Lineage (NCBI taxonomy): Eukaryota > Metazoa > Chordata > Ceratodontiformes > Protopteridae > Protopterus > Protopterus annectens. The sequence continues at coordinate 148,358,919 of NC_056737.1, forward strand.
ATATTCACACCTCCAGGCTAATTGCCCAACACAATGCATCTGAAATTCTCCAGGTGCATCTAATACTAGGTAAGACTGCAATCCAAACTGTAGTTTGCAACAGATCTTCCACCATGCCCCAAGATTCTCACTACACCTTTCTAAACATACTGGAAAATATTAAGATACAGCCAAATACCCTAATACTGGGTGATTTCAACTACCCTGCCATTAAATGGGAAAACTACTCGGGTACCAACACCTTTTCCCAACGGTTCTTGGAATTCATAAATTCCAACACCCTGGATCTACTAATCCATTGTCCCTCCAGGGTCTCCAATATCCTAGACCTGGTCATTACCAACATGGGAGATAGATGCTCCATACCAGTGGTCACCCTCTCATTGGTCAGGTCTGACCATAAGCAAATCACCCTTGGCATCCACATACCACCCCCACCCCCACAGTAAGGAAACCTCTGTAAAAAACTTCTCCAAAGCCAACTTCATGTTACTCAAGTCAGAAGTGACAAACTTCATGACACCCATGCAGACAGGAGCTGAAAGTTCAACTGCTGAATCCTGCACTAAGGCACTGTATGAGCACATCCACTCGTGCATGAATAGTGCCATCCCAAATAGAACCAAGACACTCTCCTCCAAAAAAAGGAAGCCAATCTGGTGGTCCCCTGCTATAAACAAACTATACAACAGAAGAAAGAAACTGTTGCAGAAAAGAGGAAAAATCCCAGGATGCAAAAAACTCCCATGCCAGCCTCAGTAAGAAGCTGAGATCCCTCATAAAATCCTCCAAAGCTAGTTACGCAATAAAATTGAGAAAGATTCCAAAGACACCCACAAGGCATTCTATAGTTATGTCAAGAATCTAAATGGCAATGCTCAAATATGCTCTGAGCTACAACAGAATGGCATTAAATATACTGATCCCAAGGATATTGCCAGTATCCTGGCAGATTGATTTAGTGCCAACTTCACCCCCTCTCAGCCCCTAAAGGGCCCATCTCAATACCAAAAGATTGCCAAATTCTGGTAATCACGGCCAAAGAGGTAGAAACCGCACTGTCCAAAGCTAAGAATACAGCATCCATGGGACCAGATGACATCCTGAGCTGTGTACTGCATGAGCTACAAAATGAACTGGCACCTCACCTAAGTGTCATGTTTAATCATAGCCTCTCCTCAGGCTTCGTGCCCACTGAGTGGCACACAGCTACAGTTATCCCACTCCACAAGGGGGGATCCACCTTAGATCCCGGGAACTACTGTCCCATCAGTCTGATGAGGCTGATCTGCAAGGGCATGGAATGCATTATCATGGAACTTATAAACAAAGACATTGGCAACCTTCAAACACTGGACCCCACCCAGTTTGGGTTCGTGAAGTGCTGATCTTGTCTCCTGAACCTGATTGACTTCTTCAAATCAGTCTCCAGAGCTGTGGATGAGGGTAAGGCGGTCCACACAGCTTATCTGGACCTCGCTGAGGCATTTGACACCATCCCCCACTCTGGAATCATAGATAAACTTACTAAGCTGGGCATAAATCCCTTCGTCACTCGATGGGTTGCCAACTGGCTTACTGACAGAACCCAGACTGTAAAAGTAGCTGACTTCAAATGCAGCTCCAGACAAGTGACAAGTGGAGTACCTCAGGGTTCAGTCCTGGGACCACTCTTATTTGGCATCTACTTCTCTGAAGTACAGGTCAATACTAAGGGACTCTGGCTAATGAAGTTCACAGATGACTGCAAACTGGGAGCCATTATTGAATCACCAATTGATGTGGATATTCTACAAAAGGGCCTTACAGAAACAGATGCTTGGTGCCAGAGCCATGGTCTCAAGCTTAATGCCAAGAAATGTATAATTATCCCCTTTGGGAAAAAACATGTACCCATGAATTACCACATAAGTGGCAGTACACTAAACACCGAAAGTGTGATGAGAGACTTAGGGACACAGGTGGACAGTGGTCTCACCTTCAATAACCACATTGCACAACAGTCAGGAAATCCTTCCTTGTGGCACACCTCATCACTAAGGGCTTTTCATCTAGAAAAAAGGAGGTCATTGACCTACTGTACTCATCCCACATTAGACCCATTATAGAGTACAATGCCCCATTGTACCTCACAAGACATCTGCAACAGCTGGAAAGGCCACAGAAATACCTCACTAAAAGAATTACAGGCCTAAAGCAGATGCCCTATGCTGACCATCTAAAAAAAATCCAGCGATACTCTGTGGCATATCGTCTACTCAGAGGTGATCTCCGCTTAACATACAAGGCCATGTCAAACCCTGTGCTGTTGGACATGCTCCACTTAAAGAAATCCCAATCCCTCAGAGCCACATGCTCCAGGGATCTAAACCTTGTTATCACAATGAACAAAACATGCTGGAGGGATAGGTTTCCTGACCCAGAGACTCCCCATACTCTGGAATAGACTGCCCATACATGTCAAGCAGAGTGTCTCCTTGGCCCTCTTCAAAAGGAACCTTGACAATTGGATGAGAGATAGGAAATTCACCCTGGGGATCACGTCAGTCACCCTGCTAGACAGGGGTCCAGGGAAGTAAATATTGTGGGAAGAAATATCCAGGGAATTGTTATGGCTAGGCTTGTATAGGCCCTAGGGCCAATAGCCTAGTAACAACTTATGAATCTATATAGCTTAACTGACTATCTGCTTTTTAGAACTTTTTTTCATAACATGTAGTTCCATAATTTGCTATGTTGTTTTTAATTAACTGAACTTCACTTGTGCACATAAAATTATTTGCTTAAATTAACTTTGTTGGTTTCACATAAATCATTATTTACTTAACTTACTTATATTTGCTATGGGTATTGTTGGGGTGATGTCACCTATACTAGAACTGTTTGCTATGTTATCATAATGCATATGTCAGGTATGCCATAGAAAAGAACCGTGACTTGGCATGAGCAACCAAACATATCTTCCAGGCATGCCTTGAAACAACTGGTAATAACTGTAAATGTAAGCTTCTCAACCTATTACTGCAACAAATCTGGACAAAGCCCGACAAAATGGGGGGACACAAGCCCAAAAACAGGGATATATTTTAAATATTGCTCTTATAAACTTAGAAAGTTCCTAGAGTAACAGGGTTTGTTTTAACTTGCACTTTCTGAAAGATATGAAGTCTGAAACTCAAATGTATGTCATTATTTAGTGACTTCAATCTTCAGTTCATCCCGGTGATTTGCAAGAAACCACAAATTGTAGGACGAGCCACCCACTTTGATTTGCAATTAAATTGCTAATATGAAAAATTTTATTAACCTAGGAGTCTCAATACCTTTCTGTTGTACACTAGTGCATTTAGTGCACACCTGTACAATATGTAGTCTCCTACTCATTCTTACACCACAATTTCTAACCACATTTTGTCCCAGCGAGCTATCATTCCTATAAGCCAGCTCTACTTAAGATCCGTGGACATCTATTAATACCGAGGATGGAATTCATAGACAAGTTATGCAGGACACAAAGCCAGACAGGGTAGATTGTGCAACAAGGCAGTCCTGTAGCTGTCAGTCTGTAGGCATTGAAAGTAGTTACAAAGGCTCTTAAAAGGCAGGTACATTAGGTCAAAAATCTAGATACCCAATTAGCATAGAATCTGAATACTAAATAGAACATAACTCTTAGAATATTAGTCAGAAATGCAAGTTTAAAATCTATGAGTGACAAAAATACAAGCATATTATGAGCAACACAGAGTAAAATCTGAAGATTTTAATAAAAGATGCAAAAATATGCCTTACAAAGTCATTTATTTTTGCTTCTAAAAAAGGGAGATGTAAAATGTGGGTCCCCTTTCTTTTAATTTTTGGTGCAACCAGTATGTAGTCATCTGGTATCTTGTATACTAAACATATTTAAAATCATATGTGATTGATGACACAATTGAGAAAATCATGTGAAGGGTTGAATCAAGCTTGAAAATATTTTCATAACTCCAGAAATAGATAGATCATGCAAAGGGGTAACTCAAGCCTGAAAATAGGTACATATGTTCATAGTTTCATAGGATGTTACTAGGCTATTGACACAAGGGTCATTACAAGCCTGGCTGTTAAATCTCAGTATAATACTATATGAGAGATATCATCTATGCCTTAGATTTTTCTAGGAAGGACTACCCATGTCCAGGAGAAAAGCTGGGCAACCCCCAGCAGAAATTTACGGTTTCCCATCCAGTCGTCCAGGTTGTGCTTAAACAGGGTCATGAAGGTGCTCTACTTGTTATGGATTGGAAGCCTATTCCAGAGGAGAGGCAACCTATGACAGATGTATCTGTCTTTTCGGCAGGTCCTGCTTATGTCGCACGCTAGATTGAGGTCCCTGGAATGAGTGACTCTAGTCCCATTTGACTTACGGATGTACAGCACTCCCATTAGATTTGGGTCAGAGATAGCCCTGTAAACCAAAAACAAGTCAGCTCTAGGTAGTCTATACAGTGATTTCTGTCTGTCTGTACAAGACATGTGCTGGAGACCCTGAATTTTCCTAGTTAGAAATGTCTGAGGTCTCTCAAATTGCTGCAGGTGTCTGGTGTGGTACATACCAAAGGGAGCATTATATTCAATAAGAGGCCTGATGAGGGATGAGTACAGGAGAGTTATAACCTCCTTTGCTCTTGAGGCAATGCCTTTGCTAATCAGGTGAGTGACTTAGAATGCCTTCCTCACCACAGTAGACACATAGTGGTCAAAGCTGAGGTCACAGTCAACTTTTGTTCCCAGGTCTCTCACTACTGAATTGGCACTTAGGGTATTATTGTTTATTTTATAATCAGCAGGAACGCTGTTTTTACTGAACGGAATGATGACACATTTTTTAGCATTTAATTTAAGACCATGGCTTTGGCACCAATCATCGGTCTGTGTAAGCCCCTTTTGAAGTATGCTGACATCGCTAGGGGATTCAGTGGTAGCACCTAATTTGCAGTCATCCACAACCTTGGTTAGCCACAGCCCCTCCATTTTGGCCTGGACTTCTGAAAGGTATATGCTAAACAAGAAGGGACCCAGTACTGACCCTTATAGGACCCTAGTGGTGACAGGTCTGCTGGTAGAGGTAAAGTCTCCCACTTTGAGTGTTGCTGATCTGTGAGCCAGTTTGCAACCCACCTGACAGCATAGTGGTTGATATTCAACTGGGTTAGTTTGTCAATGATGCCTGAATGTGGGATAGTGTTGAAGGCTTTGACCAAGTCAAGATAGGCTTTCTCTGGTCACATTCTCAAAGAAGTCCACCAGGTTTAGCATTCATGACCTGCCCTTGACAAAACTGAACTGGGATGGATCCAAGGTTTGGAAGTCACCTATATCCTTAGAGGCCCATGATAAATTTCATTCTACTGCCTTATAGATGAGGCTGGTTAAACTTATGAGTCTATAGTTACCTGGGTCTGTTGCCGAGCTGTGCTTGTGGAGGGGGATAACAGTCGCTGTTTTCCATTCAGTGGGGACAAAGCCAGTACTCAGACTGTGGTTGAATAGAATGCCTAATGGAATAGCCAGCTGTTGTTTTAGAACATTAAGAATGCAGCCTGGAATGCCATCTGGTCCCATGGAAGCTGTGTTCTTAGCCTTGGCGAGAGTATTGATGACTTGCTCTTTGGAGATGCAGGGAGGGGGAGGTGATGAAGACATGATTTATGGTATACTTGGGGGGATGGTGGTGACATTTTTGGCAAACCTGGCTGCTAGCAGGTTTGCAATTTCTGCAGGGTCAGTGTGTGTGTAATGCCATCCACAATTAGTTCAGCACACGTCTGAATTCTACCCTTTAGGTTGCGGATATAGCTGTACAAAGCCTTATGGTTTTTCTTGGCTATAATTGCTAAATTTTTCTCGTAGTTGCTCTTTGAATACTTTATGAGTTGTCTTATTTGCTTGTTTAGGCTGAGGAGGGTGCTCTTCCAGTTCTGGGATCTCACTTTTTTATTTTTAGACAGCATAATTTAATTTATTAATTCTAAACGTCCACCAGGATTTTTTTTTTTTTTTTTAGGATCTTGCTTTAATCCTATCTGACACAGCTCGGTCTATACATTTGTGTAGATGTTTATACAGGGCATCTCTGTAGTAACTCAGTAACTAACCTCATCAGTGCCATCTGTGGAAACTGGAGATTGGAAGTTGATTATACCTTCCCTTAGGAGGGTATAGTTAGCTTTGGTGAAGTTTTTTTGGCCTGACTTCTCCTTTGGAGAGGTCTTGTGATATTGCTACTTCAAAAATGACAGATTTATGATCAGATTTAACCAGTAAGGGCCCTACACTTCAGGCATTGCATTGGTCACTCATATTGGTGAGGACCAGGTCTAGAATATTGGAGGCCCCTTTTGGGGTGGTGCACTGTTTGTTCCAGGGCATTTGAGTTAACAAAGTCCAGGAACTTTTGTGTGAGTGAGTTTGGACTCTTATAAGTTTCTCAATTAATGGAAGGGTAGTAGAAGTCACCCATGACTAGGGTGTTAGGTTGTACCTTAACTGTTCCAAGTAGGTCTAAATAAGCTGTGTTGGCATCTTGGTCCATGGAAGGGGACCTGTAACTGCTGATGTGCTGAAGTGCTTATCATAGTAATTTGGACTTGGAGTAGCTCCATCGAGGTTTCTTTTCTAACCAGTCTAGAGGTGTAATTATCTTTAATGAAGTTAGATACTCCACCTCCTTTGCTTCTCATACCTTCAATTTACGGCCTGAAAGTGTGGATGGCATTGTAGTCTTGCAAGGCCAGGGTACTTTCTGGGACATTGAGCCAGCTTTCTGTGACTGCACAGATGTCAACATCTTCCAGGGAGAGGAGTGCTTCCATAGAGTGCAGTTTCTCATTTAAACTCCTAGCATTTAACAGTATGACCTTTAGTTTCTTTGTGTTTGATATTTTCATGTTGGGGATTTTGTTGTTCTGACTTTGCCTAAAAAAAAGGCATTATGGGGAGCAAGTGCTTTAGCCAGCAACCAGAGGCCTAGAGGTGCCAGGTGAAGACCATCTCTGGCAAAGCAGCATGGTTTATCCACCATGTTGTCCTAGGCTGACAGGAACTGGATCCTCTTAGAATGACACCAAAAACTAAGACAATTATTGAAGTCAGTCATTTTCTGTTTATATTGTGGTCTCATCCTAGGTGAGGGTAATATGCTGCTCAAAGCTAGGGACATACCCGCCTGGAACACATAATCAGAGAGCTCAATCATCTCTCTCATCATATAGTCCAGAGAGGTACATCTCAAGTTGTTCACACCAACATGAACTATGACAGAGTCATAATGGTACTTGTTTTTGAGATATTTGAATGCATGTGTGATCTGGTGAATCCTTGCACCAGACAGACAGCTGACCGTAACCTTCTCCTTGCTCAATATGGTGAATGGGGTGTCTTTATCTCTCACTATAAAGTCACCTGTAACTAAAACATTTGGAATAGTTGTGCATTGCCTTAAGGGCTTATTTGGTGAGACACTGGTGCTAATGTTGTCATGTGTATTGGGTGCTTTTTGTGTTGTGTTGTGTTAGGTATAGCATGTTATTGTTTTGGAGGTCTCTGGTGTTTAGGTAGGTTTCTGGAGAGTACTTCTGCATATGAAGGTTTATGTGTTGAGTGCATATAACAAGTAGCAGTCATGGTGTGTGAGCTGGAAACTTGTTTATTGTTGCTGTCCTGGGTGCGAGAGAGCAGTGATTCTATATTCTTAGTGTAGGAGCATCACTCACAAATTGTACTTGAGTGATTTAAGAGTAAGGGGTGTCAGTGTACAACAGGCAGTTGCTCCATTGCCTCAAAAAAACTATGTCCACCAGGCTGGTAGGAGAAACAGAGGGAAACTGACAGCCCATAATGCAAGGTTTGAACCTGGTATCTCAGCAGGTAAGGAGAAAAAGATGGGGGTATCAGGCAGGAAGCTATTTTAAGGTGATTAACCTATGGGGGTGTGCAGGAGGAGGTCTATAAAAGAGGGGATCTCTAGGGTCTCATATTGATAGATAAGAAGTAAAATCTCTGCTGGGCAGTTCGCTGAACAGCTGAGAGCTATTCAAGAACTGCTCTGCTTGATAGCAGCTGCTTCTAAGAAAAGATACTTCTATTGGTGCTTTTGTGTCTATAACCGCCAAGAGTTACCCCCTCTGCATTGTGGTGCATAATAGTGCATTATGCAGAAGCAAGAGCAAAGCAGCTAATACAAAGAAACCAATGAAGAAGCTCAAACTGAGCCCTACACCAATGAAATAGCTCAAAACGAGTCCTGAACCAGTAACCTTCAATTGGATAGTCCTACTGTACGGTCTTGCCACAAGGGTACTGGGGGCTTCTCCACAAAAAGATATCCTGATTTTTAGTGCTCACTCTACAAACAAACTGAATTCAGCCAGTCTGAATCCAATCTATGCTATGGCCAACAGAAGTGCAATGGAACAACAACAAAAAAAAAAGCAGAATAATTTATGGACGGTATACCTCCAAAATTAGGTACAATTGAAGTGTCTGGGCAGTCCTGTTCCTTTTCATAGTTTAAATAGTTTGAAGTCTACTTAAATTGCCCATCTGTGCACTTCTAGGTAAAAAGAAGTGGAGTGTTGCATGTAATTGCAGTAGTCAAGGTGCAGGTCCTATTTTAATGAGGCTCATAATCAGCCCAGTGAATTGCTGACTTAGCAGTAGCCAGACATTACATACCATCCAAATTGTCCTAAAGAGCAATGCAGAAAATGCGTTGTGTATGTTGCTAAGTAGTGGCATGTACCTATGCATTTTGTGGATACAACAGTATGTGGTGTCTGTGAGTGTTTGTGCATGAATTCTTACTGTGTGTGTGTGTGTATGTGTGTGTGTGTGTGTGTGTGTGTTTGTGTGTGTGTGTGTGTGTGTGTGTGTGTATGTGTGTGTGTGTGTAAGTCTCTATGCCTCTTTTGTTTTTGTGCATGTGTTGCAGTATCTCTCTGTAGGGAGTATGCCTGTGTGCACTTGAATAGTCTAAGCTATTACACAGGGTGGCTTGGTAGAGGCTTGGTAGAGCAAATCAGCAATCTATAGCATGATTCTGCTCTACATATGTACATCATGTGTGCGTGTGTGCTCGGGCATATGTTGTGTCTGTCTGTCTCTCTCTTTCTGTCCATGTGTACATGCATGTCTGTGCCTTTCATTTGGGGAGGTAGTTTGTGCCTTTGTGTGGTTTGCTAGGGCCTGTGCTTTCAAGTCCTGGGTTGGTAGGGAACTCATCTGAGCAGTACCCATTCCCATTTAAAGAGGTGTTGCACCTGCAGTAATATACCTGACTATGAATTGTTAATGGCTCCCTACTGAAATATCGAGACATGAATTGCCGAGCCTCAAAATACCAAAAAAAAAAAAAGATTGAAAATACAAGAGAAGAGTGAATATTGAATGTCACTCATATTTAAACTTGTTTATTGTGGTGGGGGGTAGGCTCCCTGCACTCTCTGATGTGAGGTTAAGACCCACCCTCCAAACTTATACAAATAAACTCTGAGATCACTGTACCTCCTAGAAAACAGAATATTCAGAGAAATGGCAGTCTCAGACTTAGTATATGTAAGTCCAGATTTTTGGTCATTCGGTCTCCACAATTTGGGATTTGGCAATCTGAGTACACACATTTTAAATTATGATCATTAACTGGTGCAGCAACACAACTCAGCTCACTGATGCAGCAAAACCTGTGCTGCTATGCCATTCTCTGTGAGGTCCAGGCTGAGTTAATCATCAGCATATTTCAATATCTGACTATACATTCTGTAATTACCTTCTCTCTGGATTTAGGTGGCCGGAAAATGTAGGTTTGACTCTCTTATATAGCTATGGTTCCTAGACTCATAGTCCGTTGTTATGTCTTTTTCTCCCCTTATAACTAACAGCTGAGTTCTGTCTATATTCTGTATGTTAGCCCTTTGAATGCTAACAATTTTGACACTGTAGCCCATCTCCAAAAACATAATCAACGTCATCCATTTTGACTAGAACACCTTAACTATCAGTACATGTTCTCTTCACTACCTGCAATTTAGGATTAACATGTTTTGGGACTATGTAGGCTTTACTAATTGAGGGAAGAGTCTAAACTCTGGATGTTAGTACATCCTTTTCTATGGATTTATATACTTCAGAGACAAGGTGTCCTGCTAAGTTGTAAGTGTGTTAAAATTACTATGTTTTGTGCATTTTTACTCCTGCTTTCTGTCTACCTTCAGCTAGCCTCCTGTCCAATTAGTCCATTTGTTGCCCTTCACCACAGACAGAGTCGACAAACATCATTTAGTCACCCATCTGGGGCACTTTCCATGTTTTCCTTTTCTATCTGGACCTAATTCTGCTCACTCACCGAGGCACCAGAGACAAGTGTGTGCAGTGGGCTGTCTGCAGAGGATGTCACTTCACTTCTACAGGGGGCATTTCCTCTGAGCAGCCATACTCCTCCCCCCACTGCATGACAGGATATTTCCCAATGTCCTTCAGGGAGAGCGCACCACCCAGTGTGCCTCTGTGTGCAAGTGAACCGCTCCCACACCCAGGAGAGGCAAACAGGTCATGCATCCTCATTCCTCTCTCTCCCTGCATGGATTCTTCAGTTTGCACCACTCATCGAACACCGATTGCCTGTGATGCAGTAAGGGCTCCATCCCTCTGTATCCCAGATCCAGGCTATGTGTGTTGATATTACTATGCATATGTTTCAAACAAGACAACCGTGTGCAGCTAATACTTTATTTAGATGCCTTAGTGAGGATAAAATAGGCAACATTTTCTCATTCTTTAGAATAGACTATTTGTAGGAAAAACGGGATGGCTTAGAGAATGAGTTGAATAAAAGGGGAATTTGCTGGACTTGTACACTAAAAATCTGAATAAATCCAGTCTCAATGAAACTTGAATTAAAACCTAATTTGCAGAGCTGCAAAATATTTGTGTGCATTTATCTCCACCTGGTGGATAAAAGCAGCAATAACAACATGCCATTTCACAAGTACTTTAGAATAACTGAGGTATTTTATTCTTTATATATATATATATATATATATATATATATATATATATATATATATATATATATGGTTATGATAGCAGATGCTTATAGTACTGAAATTATGTTGAATTTTATTTATGATTGTGGTATGGCTCTTCACTCTTCTGAAAATGTATTTGTACTGTTCCCCAATTGCACAGCTGAGCAAAGGGTGAAAAACCTTTGTATTTCTGGAAGACCTCCCTCTATGGAAAGAAAAAGATGGGGCAAATACTTGTCCTGCTCCCTCCTGAACTAGTCTGCAAATGCTCTCAACATGGTCTTCAGTGTGGAGTTAAACTTCTCCACCAGACCATTTGTCTGTGGATGGTATGGCTAGTTTTCCATAAACATACCAGCAGGTCAGATATACAGTTTGGCACCTCTGTCTGCCAGTATTTCCCCTAGAGAAACCCACCCTACTTCAAATATCCAACATAGCATTTGTTACCTTCTCTGTTTCAGTGCAAGACAGGGCCACAATTTCTGGGTAGCTAGTGCATAATCCACCACTACCAGGATGTATTTTCTACCTTTGAAACTTGGGGTACTCAGATGTACCGTCATATTCATAGCTAGCAGCTTTGTGTTTGTCTCCTGCCTTGCCACCCTTTTGACATTGCTCACAGGTCCTGCAGTAAATTGTTGCATCCTTTGCAAACACAGGCCAGTAAAAAATATGCATAAGCTGCCTTTTAGTATGCTTTGTGCTCATATGACCTGCAAAAGAAATATCATAGGCTATGGCTTGAAGTGCCAGTCAGTAGGCCCTGGATACTACCAAGTGTCATATTACTTCTCCCTGTAGCCTTCCTTCAGGGATCCATTCCATGTGCAACAGTCCATTGTTACAGTATGTGGACTTTCTCTCTCTCTCTCACTCTGTCTCTGCCCTTGCATATCTGAAGGCTCCTTAGCTACCTGTTTCAATTCCTATAAAGTAGGGTCTGAGAGCTGAGCCTGCCTTACCTCCTCCTTATTGACTCTGTTCAGCTCCCCTCTCCAGTGGAAGCCTGATACCATCTTCCACTAGTGCCTCACGTTGATCTAATTACTATTATGCACCTCTCCCCAGAAGTATCACTTTTGAAGGGAAGTCCATTACCTTCTCTTTGTTGTAGCTCAGATTCTAGGCCAATGCTTTTGACAAGATCCTCCTCTGAGGTAGCCACATCACTAGCCCGAGGTGGAGGTGTGTTTGCCTACATGTTTGCCTACATGTAACAGTATGTACATAAGGTACTGTACTATCAGAGTCATTCTGTATTAGGACATCAGCAAGAATGTTCTCAAACAAATCCACCTGCTTGCTATTTCACCCTCTTCCCTGTGCAGATAGACAATGGCCAAATGAGCCTAGAAAAAAACATTTCTCACCTAAGGCTCTACCTGGAGTGGACTGCCCAGGCACGTAGTGTTGTTGTCTGACCACTGCAGATTTGACAATGGCTCTGTCTGAGGCTTTGTCCTTTTGACAGGATATAGCCTTTTGTGATAGCTAGGTAAAACTATTGTCTCTAAACAACACACCCTTTTCATAGTACTAGTCCAACTTGATGACTCCTAAGACCTTTGTTCTCCCTCCCACCTCAATGGACAGTGAGACTTTACATGCCCCATTTGTTTACATCTGAAACATCTAACCCCAAAAGCTGGGCATGTACCTGAACCTGTGGTTCCACTCTTGTCCTGGGTAACCTTCTGGGATAGCTCAGGCTGCCCCTCATGGGTTATCCTATACTCATATGAGTGTTGTATCTCCTCCTCCTATGTAGGGGCAACTTGCTTGCTAGATAAAGGTCTCCTTTCCTCCCCATCTCCTCAGCTGTGTTATAACCCTGACCTCCCATTCCAAACCATGTCCTCAGGTGTAGTGTGCACAGCTTTTTCCTCAGACCAAAAGATTTGCAAACATTTCAGATGTGGTGGCCTTATATCCACTTACCCAACCGTGAGAATAAGTGCTGTTTTCTGCAATATACTCAGTCAAACTTTCATCTCATTTCCTCCTCTGTTCCCTAAATTTCTTTCAGTACAGCTCTGGTGTCAATATGTAAAAAGCACGCAAACATTCTTTAACTCTGGCATAATTTAATCCATCAATATCACAAATGTTAGACACTCCATGCATTGGTTTACCCCTAAGCAATGGAGTTAAAAACCTGACCCACTACCCCAGTTGACTTAGTGCTGGCTATACTCCCTGTCAAAGGCCCTTATAAAAATATCCAAATCAACATACTCTTTGCATTGTGGAAAAAGATTTGCTCTGACCTGGGCTTGTTGGATGTGGTACCCTTCCCTCCCATGACTCATGTACCTCTGGCATAGGATGATCCACTCCTTATCATGATGGTGTTGCTTCTGTCTTTCCTCTGCTTGTGCCTGCTCCCTCTCTGCAGCTCCATCAGTTACACCTGCTCATCTGCCTCAGCCTGTGGAATAAGCTCCTTCCTACAGGTCAAACAAAGTACTACACTGACTACCTTAAAGTCTAGTCATGATTGGATGTTCAGGCCACTTTATCGACGCAGTTTGCGCGAACCAAAACCGCAAAAAATTTTAAACATCGAAAAATATTCGACATTCGACATTTCCGGCCACGCAACACCTCCACACCAATGCTACCATGGATCAAAAAGGGTCGAGGTTTTGCTGTTCGCATACTCGGAATTCGACGTTGGAGACATTCGCATTTCGGTATTCACAGAAGTCGTGTCGCCCATATCGGGATCGACAATATAAAGGTAAACCTATCATATCATATCATATCTATCTATCTATAAGGCAGAATACAATTTAATGAACAGTCATCTGGTACAAGTACAATTCCTACTTTAGAAGGCATGTTATGCAGGTACACAAACATAATTACATGGGGCCTACATGTGCGCTGCTAATGGATGCATACAGTCTTTTCACTTGCCTATCTAAATGCTCATCTTCCTTCACCATCAGACATGTAAAGGACATTTATAAACACATTTTGTGGCAGGAGAATGTAGACTTCCTCTCAGTATCCTCCACCAGGTATATCAAATAGTAATATCAGCATAAGCCAGCCCCCCCCACCTTCTCAAACAATCACAGACATTACAGTAAGTGTTCTCTGGAATGTGACCTGATGAACTGCCATGGCATCTGAGGGCACTGATGTTGACAGGACTCCCTGGTGGTGCAGCAAAGTGAATAAGATCATTCTGTATCTGATGTACAGAGACAGCTGGTAGCACCTTACTGGGTGCCCCTGGTTGGAGAGGTCAGGGTGTTCTCCTCAGATCACTGTAGTTATGCCAGCACTTCTCACCAGAATATCCCAGTAGCATCAAACACTGCCCAGCAAGACTTTTTCAGACATCCATCTCCCTCATAAGAATCCCCAGTAAGGTGCTACCAGCTGTCTCTGTACATCAGATACAGAACAATCTTATTCACTTTGCTGCACCACCCGGGAGTCCTGTCAACATCAGTGCCCTCAGATGCCATGGCAGTTCATCAGGTCACATTCCAGAGAACACTTACTGTAATGTCTGTGGTTGTTTGAGAAGGTGGGGGGGGGGGCTGGCTTATGCTGATATTACTATTTGATATACCTGGTGGAGGATACTGAGTGGAAGTCTACATTCTCCTGCCAGAAAATGTGTTTATAAATGTCCTTTACATGTCTGATGGTGAAGGAAGATGAGCGTTTAGATAGGCAAGTGAAAAGACTGTATGCATCCATCAGCAGCACACATGTAGGCCCCATGTAATTATGTTTGTGTACCTGCATAACATGCCTTCTAAAGTAGGAATTGTCATGTTTCTGTTACTTAGCAAATCATCTCTGGTATCCCTGATGTATTTGTGGCATTGCTTAGGTACACTACTCCGGGTATATCATTGTGTTTTACTGTTCTAGAATCAATACACATCAAGAGAAAATTGTAATACACTTTGCCTAAGAGTATGTTCACCCAATGGGATGTGTAACATGTATGGTACTCAACTGTGGCATACTGTCTGAGGCTGATGAATGTGGTAACTGTGTGGAATCCACATTTTCAGTAATCATCTTCTTTTGGGAGTGGGTGGGTCTGGCAAGACCTAGAACATAATACTAACACAGGTACCCCACATCTCTGTGAGATTCCCTACAGAGACAGAGCAAGGCCACATAGTTTATACCACACAGGTACTCCACAGTTTAAATCAGTTTGTACGTATGTCATGTAGAGATGTGAATGCTCTCAAATGCTTCTTATTTTGTCTGTTTAAGAGTAGGATAGCACAGTATGAGAAACAGCATAAAAGTAAGTTCTTTCATGCAGAGAATGACATCTTTCTACAGATCCTTTGCCTCCATGGTCAGCGAATGGTCAGCTATCACAAATCTGACCAGCTGTTTCATGACCATTCCTGGTGGTAAGTAATCAGTGAAGAAACAACAAAGTTCTTGCTGTAAAGAAAAATAGCAGCAACAAAATCCAACGTCAAGAGAAAAAACCTTTAATAAAGAAGCAAAGCATTCGGGTCCACACCCTTCTTCAATACTAAAACTCATTACATCAACAATTAAGACTTTAAATAGGAACACCAAATCCATCACATGACTACAGCCAGCCAAGCGTGTGATAGAGCAACAAATAAACATTAAAAAGTTACTTAAAATAGATAAAAGTTGAAAATCAAAGTTTGTTCTGTTGTATTTTAACGAAAATAGGTTTTATAGATACAGCACTGTTTAAACCGGGGGGGGGGGGGGGGGGCAGCCATCAAACGTAAAATCCACTCATATTCTTTAATTTCAAGCACATTGTTTAGGTACCCTCCCCTAATGGATTTATATACTATATCTATTACCCTGAACTTAAATTTATGGGAAATATCAGTGCACAATATGTGCTTACATAATGCATTATTCTCATTTCCCCTACGTATATCCGATTTGTGTTCTATAATACGCTCCTTCAATTTTTTAGTGGTTTTACCCACATAAAATGAGGGGCATGCACACAGGTAGCTAAATAGACCACATTGACAGCAGTACAGCTTGCTGTCAGCTTGAAATTATAGTTTACCTTAGTGATGGGATGTTCAAAAGTCTCACTTCCTTTACCTAACAGATCGGAGCAGCATGTACAACTCATACAGCAAAATGTTCATATTCTTGTATCTACTAATGGGATTGACTTAACAGGAAAATCTTTATAGCATAATTTGCTTTTTAAATTTCTCAAATTTCTGTAACAAAAATAGGGCCTATTCCCTACAACATTCTTCACTTCGGAAAAGGCCATTAGAATTAGCCAATTCTTCTCTATTATTTGTTTTACACAATGTGACTGTACATTAAAAGTCATAACATATCTAGTTTTCTCCATAGTAGGCTTACAAATATCAGTAACTATTTGGTCATCAACTCCCATCTGAAAAATAGGTTTAGCAGTCGTACCCCTTTCTGTTTTGACCCTATTACTTAATTCTAACACTTGTGCATGGCCATATCCGCTTGACATAAATTTAACTTTCATATCTTCCAGTTGCTGAAGGAAGACAGAATCATCAGTGTTAAGTTTCCTTGCCTTTCTAAACTGTGCTAACATAACACCTCTGAAAACATGAGGCGCATGCATGCTGCGTCTATTTAAATATCTCTCAGCATGTATCTCTTATTTGTGGATACTGGTTTCAATAACACCATCCATAATATGTAAGTTTAGATCCAAAAATGTAACATTACTAGCAGAATATTGCATCTTAAACTTCAAAAAGGTCATAGTTTTATTTAAATACTCTATATACTCATGGAGTTCTAAACTAGTACCCTTCCATACAACAAAACAATCATCAACAAAACGTTGGTATAAACAAACCTTCTGGTTTAACACATTAAAGTCACTGCAGACATATTTCTGTTCCCATTGATGTAGAACTAAATTCACATACGTATTAGCCACTGATGTGCCCATTGCCACCCCAGATAACTGCAAATAAAAATCATCATTGAACAAAAAAACGTTCCTGGTCAAATCAATTTCTAACAAGGAACATAAAGTTTCTATTTCTTTAGCAAACATTGTTCCCTTATGCACCAAAAATTCTCTAATAGCTTGTATACCATCTTCATTGGGGATTACCGTAAACAATGAGGTTATATCCAATGTTACAAACAAATAATCATTGCACTGTAAAGCTCCGGTATCTAAGGTAGCATACCAACATCGCAGTTTCAAAACAAAATCACAAATCTGACCAGCTGTTTCATGACCATTCCTGGTGATAAGTAATCAATAACATCTGTGCTGTCTGTGGTCAGAACAAGTCTTATTGTCAAGTGAGACATCAGGCCATTGGGATGATAAGTACCGCAAAAGGTCAGGCTATTCACCTGGCAAAGGAAGCCCAATGAATGAACCACCGTTAACAGTTCCTGGCATATCTGCATGAGGGTCCAGATAACTCTACTATCTACAATGGAGTCCTGATTTTGGCAGAGAGCTCAGCAGAGCACCTAGACTGTCTGTTGATGATGCTCAAGTGACTGTGTCATAACAGGAACAGTGTCTACCATAGCAGGTAAATGTCTGGTTTAGTACAATTCACTTTTATTTTTCATTTCACAGGGACATTGCGGCTGTAGGTGTACAAGCTACCAGCACAAGGTATGTTACCCATTAATTCCTCTTACCACTATATTAGGTAGTATGTATTTATTTACTGGGCTTCATGTATTGGTGAAGAGTTCTACTTAGTCTGTGATTTGTTTTGGTGCTTTCACAAGTGCATTGTTGTCAATGTACGTCACCATGAATATATAAACTGCCTAATGTCAGACTCTGATCATAGTGATGGTAGCCAAATCGCAGCACGGTCAGAGGTCAAGGTGTCAGGGCTGGACATGAGCAGTGCTACATCCACATCCCCATTCTATCCATGGATGTAGATTTTGTGCCTGTGGAACCCATCTCCATAAACACAGGAAGACACACATGGATAGGAACAGAGTGATACATTTACCTGGGAAGGATGTCTGCACTCTCCTTTCTTATTGCAGCTCTACTGAGCAAGTGGAAAACATGGGTTGATATCATGCTGGTGGCCAAGCATGTCATAAGTATCATTCACCACCTGAATTAGGGGTATCAGTGGCCATAACCCAAAGTATCTGCAGGGCCATAAAGCTGAGACAGGCTGACACCAACATTGGCCTTGGTGAGCTGGTAGCAGGGTAGCATGAGGTCTGAATGATGACATCTGGGAGTGGACCGCATGGGCGACCTCATGTACACATAGTTCATGGAGTTTGCTAAAATCTTGATAGCTATTGTTTGCAAACCTATTTTATATAAAACTTATGTCTAACTAAACATTTTTACACTTTGTATAACAAAGATTTAGCATTTGCTTTTCAAATATACTACAAATATCTCTCTAGGCATCAAAAATCAGTAACAGAACACTCAATTTGAACAAAACTTATTCACATAAAAGGTTTAAGCACCTGTGTTATGCACAGTGTAAAATGCTTATTTTTATTCACATTTTATATAACATAGGTATGCAAACTATAGACATCAAGATTTTAGCTAGGGTTTTGATTCAAAGTGCAATGTTTAAACTGATTATTACTAAAGTTGATTCTTGATGCCTGAAATGGCTTGTATTCTGTTTGAAAGCAAGTGCTAGCAGTTTGTTTGAGTTAACAAAACATTTGTTTTATAAGATTTATTTGGTATTCTTGCAGTTTTGTACCCCTATATAGTTAGTTTCTAGTTTTAATTTTTTATTCTGTGCATGGCTTTGGCCTCAACATGGGTGTTTTTTTGCGTTTTTGGAGTTTTTTGTATCCTACTAAAAAGAAGGGACTGTGGGAGTGTGTTTTCTAATGGAGGAAACACACTTCATTCCAAAGGAACTTATAGATGAACTTAATATGAACATAGACGATTTATTAAATTATATTAGTAGCTGATATGAAGTTCTTTCTTGTAACAATGGAGAGGAAGATGATCCACCTGAGAAAACTGTTGTGGCACAAGTTTTCTTTGCTGGTTTACCTTAAATATAAGAAAGTTACAAGGGGATTACTTGTTTTGAACTGGCCTAATTATGGACAGGACAATAGTGATGTTGTAAAGGAATTGTGGGTAATTAGTTAGAAACTGTTTTTTCTTATATGAAATTAATATTGAAATATTCAGAATTAGAAATTCAATCATTAAATACTGAAATATCTTTGGGACAAATCTTAATGAAATTACAAAGGTTTACAAAATATGAGGAATACCGTAATGTGTTTTTGAAAAAAAAAAAACACGAATAATGAGGATGAAAGTTAAAAAATGTAAAGAAAAAAGTTTAAGTGTGATGAAAGAGACCACATCAGGATGTTTTTAGTTGGAAGAAAAGTGATGAGAGAGAATATTTGTGGGTCAGAGACTGTTTCAGATACAGAGGACAAGCAGAAACAGAATGCTAAGGCAGCAGAACTTCAAAAGATACTGTAAATAAAGGTGTTAGTAACTTCTGAGATACTAGTTTGTAATTAGAGGGAATTGGTTTAACACAATTAGTAAATTCAATAGAAAAACACAATGACTTAAGTATGCCCCCGCCACAAGGTTTGAATATGTTATGTCTCCCAGAGAGGGTTCAGAGGGGAAAACTGGAAGGAGAACCTTTGCAGAAGTAACAGGGTAACAACATTTTTGAAAGGAAAAAAGTAGTTTCAAAAAAACTTCAACAACCTCAAGGGCAAGCAATGAATCAAAAAAAATGCAAGCAGACATACAGTTAAATGATATATTCAGAATGTTATTAACATTACTGGTGTAGAACTCACTGGTGATAAACTGCATGTATTAAGTTATGGGCTGACTTTTATGCCATCATATCTCTTCTTTGATATTAGAGTTATACAACTTTGAATGACTTCTTAATTTAAAAGTACTGTTAAAATAATAGTCATAGAAAAATTGTTCCAGATAGGTCAGATTTTATACCCCCATTACACCCCACTGTTCAGTGAAACTGAAATAAGACTTTTAGGTGTGGAGGTAACTTGAAAAGCAGTGAGACAGGTTTTGGATAACTTAAAGCTAAGGCAGGATTTAGTAACAAAAAAACAGACAAGGTAGGGGCTCAGTAGTTAAGGCATTGGCTCACTTTTTGCAAAATGAAACTTCATACAAAAAGTAAATAAAGACTTTGCTACAGTTATTGATGACAGATATAAGGTGTTAGAGGACCAATTGTGTAACATTGAGATATCTGAAAAACTTTATCAATATTTCCAGATATCTGTTATTAGGTGTCCTTATTTCTATGGTATCCAAGAAGTAAAAAAAAAAACACTCTTGAGATCTATTGTCTTGAGGTCTGGTTATATTAGTCTTTATCTGACATTCTAGATGACATACTGAATTGGTTCAGGAAATTCCACATTTTATTCTGGATTTAGGAGATGACCTAAACAATCTGAATGTATTAGAAGTAAAGGATGAAAGTTATTTTGTTACAGCTGGTACAAATGCCTTACACAGCAGTATTTGCCATGAAGAGGATCTGGAGGGATTGATATGGATATTATGTAAATTTTCATCCTGATCAGAAACCTTTATAGGAATGATAATGGTGGTAGCAGAATTTGTGCTAGCAAACAACATTTTCATGGCAGGTAACCATTATAGACAAAAACAAGGCATAGCGATGGGGACACCATGTGCTAATTCCTATGCAAACCTTGTTTTGGCCTATTGGGAAGAACTTGCAATTTTCAATACATCACATAACTGGGAGACACAGTTATGCCATTACGCAAGATTTGTGGATGACATCTTTTCCTTGTGGAAAGGTACACTTGCTGAGTTGGAATGTTTTGTGGCATATTTGGAAAGTAGCACTAATTTCTTAAAATTTACTATGCATTACTCAAGAGAAAGTATTGAGTTTTTAGATGTATCCTTAAATAAGGATGGCACAGGATATTTAGATATGCCCTTTTATAGAAAGAGCTGCTGGAAAAATAGTCTGCTGTCTTTTGATAGTATGCATCTGAGGCATATTTTTGACAGCATGTTAAGGGACAGGTTAACAGAATATCTCGATTATGTACTAATGATCTTCAGTCTGAAAGGGAGATTGAGTTTTTGGGCTCCAATTTAAAGAAGAGGGGCTATAAAAGTAATAAAGTTGAAAGGGTTATTAATAGTAGTAAATGTAGCAGAAATTATAGAGCCAGACCATGGTTCTCACATAGAGGGACACAAGAAGTTAACAAGCCCAACAAAGGCAAAATTTCAGATAGGGGTGATAATATTGCACAAATTATGTTAACATATAGCAGTGATGTGGGTAGTATATGTGAGGTTATCAGGCGTAACTGGAAGGTTTTGCAAACGGATGACAAGATAAGTAGTATAGTGGGATCAGTGCCTTCATTTGGTTTTAGAAGAACAGGAATTTAAAGGATTTGCCTTGTCATGAATCTAGGAAGACACAGAGGACTATGATTCATAGAAAGGGTACCTATGCATGTAGAAGATGCAATGCATGCTCCTACATTAGAGAGCATAATCTGTTGATACATCCCCTAATAGGTAAAGAATATTATTTAACAGTTATGCAGATTGTAGAACATGTAACATTATTTATTTAGCTGTGTGCCAACTTTGTATTTCCTTCTATGTGGGAAAAACAAACTGTATGTTGAAAGACAGAATTCTGAAGCATTTATCTGCCATTAGATTATGTAATGTACATAATGCACTCTATCAGCATGTAATAGATAAACTGAGTCATACATTTAAGTTTATGGTTTTACAGATTATGAAAACTTGTTTAAGGGGATGGGACTTGGTTAACCATACAGAGTACAATGAACTGAAATGGGTTATTGAACTAGCAGCAGATAGAACTCCTGGTATGAATGGGGTAATACCACTGAAGCCAGCCCTCAGGAGGAGCAGAATGTGATGCTGAGATGTGATTGGTTAATTTTACTTTAAATGTGATGAGATTTTGTATGTATTTTATCTGATGAAGGGCTTAGACTCGAAAGCACTTATGCATTTGTGATTTTGTTTTATCTGTTTTTTTATTAAAGTGTAACTATAGCCGGCTGTAGGCATAGGCCAACTAGGCAGCCGGCTAGGGCACCGGTCTAGCAGGGCTGCTTTTCCAGAATTTATCTGGTGTAGGTAGACCAGGATGGGGGCACCAGGTGGTGTGGGGGGGGGTCACTGTGGAGCCCTTTTGCCTAGGGCATCAGTTGATCTAAGGCCACTCCTGAGTGTAACTCAGCCTGGTGGTCTGTCTGCCTTTTATTCATTTAAAACAGTGACTATAGGAAAAACTACAATCATCAACAGTTTGTCAGAAAACATCAAGTGTTATAAGGAACTGATCAAAAATATGAGGCAAAAGTCAAGGACATTTTGTGATATCAGGCGCAGTTGAGAGATATGAACTTCAAACTAATGTAATCCAGCTTTGTTTTCATGCATATGTGGATGTTGTACCACCCAGGGCTGGCCTTAGATAAACAGATGCCCTAGATGAAAAGGTTCCATGGTGCCCCCTCCAAAACTATCTAACACATATTGGCATACTCACATTATGCAGATTTTTTTATTCCTTTTTCTCACAGTTTGTATTACTATTCATTCAACATCTAAGCAAGACTGTACTCTGTGAACTGAAGGACACATCTGCATTAAGCCATGGGTGTTCTAGATAGTCTGAGGCACATTTTAGAGTTTTTAAAGCTAATTTTTCATCCAATGATTAACCAAACAAAAACATGATAGAAAAACAAAATTGTTTAATTCTTCACAACTGTGTTTTTCATGCATCCTTTAACTGCATCTTAACTGACCAAGACTACATTGTAAGAACTGTAATGGATTAAGCTGGGGGCTAGAGGCCACTAGGCCCCCCCCCAAAAGACAGTGAATTTCAGGATGCACATTATTAGAGGTTTTAAACAACTTTTTCATCTGACAATGGTCTGAACAAAAACCATGACTGAGGAAAGAAATTCAGTCTTCTTCAATTTTGCTTTTTTTTCTGCACCCTTTCAACATGTCCTAACTGACCAAGACTACACTGTAATAACCAAATTATGCCCGGAAAGGCAGACAGAAACCACATTGTTATAAATTATTGAGAATGACCTTAGAGCTTTTTTTTCCAACCTTTTGATCCAGTGAAGGCTTGTACAAACATCATGCATATGAAAAAATTCAGTCTTTTTTATTTCATGGAAGAAATAAGTTGTATTAGAGCTCAAAGCTGACCAAACACCATTTCACAATAAACTGAGAAGTTGAATTTGGGAATAAATAGTCATTTTATGTGTACCTCCTTCTTAAGGCACAAATGTCCACAGTCATATATTTCAAGATGCTGCTATCATATTTATATATAACATGCTTCTTCACTCCCACCTGCAAATGGTCGTCATGTTCTGTGTACCTTTCTGATATCAAACTGGTACAAAACTGAAAAACACAAATAGAACATAGCATATTTGCTGTCAGACATATATAAACAGCATGCTTATTTACTTTTATGTACAGACAGCCACCTGTACATACATTATATGTTTGATTGTGAGGAGAATGAAAAAAAAATTACAAAGCTTACAGCTTGTTACTTTTAAACAGTACAATGCTTCTATATTAGCTGCAGCGATCATCTAACCTTTGTGAGAAAAACTTAGAAACAATGACCACACTATCCTCAGCCCAAAACAGGATCCAGTCACCTCTGAGGTTTGGGAGGAATGTTAAAGAACAATGACATTACACACACACACACACACACACACACACACACACACACACACACACACACACACACACACACACACACACACACACACACACACACACAGCAACCTTCTGTATACACTTATGAGCAGGGCTGGGTTCAGGACAGAGTCAATTACTAATCCTATGTCAAAATGTACTTGTACTGTCTTGGTGATGGGGACCCCCCCCCCGAAGTTCTGGTTTGGGAATTCTGTGATGCATTTATTTCTCAAACAATAAGAGATGAGATGACTTTAAACTGAACAAATGACAACAGGGTCAGTAACTTTTATCCACACAACCCCCACCAAGCAGTAGGCTCTTCTATGAACAATTCAGACCTCCGATTGTGATAAGAGGATGACAGTGTAATGAATTTTATCTCTGTTCCAAACAAATAGTTGCCACACATTAAAATATTACACATTGCTTTACATAATCACATTAGTCCTGCAAAGTCAAAACAATAAGCAAACTACTAGTCATTTTTCTCTACAGAAGGCAACCACAATACAGTAGAGAGTTGATTATTAATTCAATTATCTGAAAAGTCAATTATCTGAATGCACCCTTCCAAAGTTTTCATGTAGGAAAAAATCATAAAGTCTGAATATGTAAACTTTATACATATTCACTTGTGAATGTTTTTAGCTTGTATTACAATAATATACTATACCATTTTGTACGTACAGTATATTTGTTCTATTTTTCTTGTTTAATGTTAATGAACAACGTTTTTAGAATTTTTTTTATCCAGTTCAATTATGTGTTTGGTTATCCAAACAGTTTGATTATCTGAACTACCCTAGGTCCCAATTAGTTCAGATAATCAACTCTCTACTGTAATAATGCCTACTCTGTCTTTGCATGTCAGGTAGCCATACCTTTCAATCTCTTAGACCAAGAAATCTGGACAAAGCCAAAAATAATAGGGGGACAAAGGACCAAAATCTGGGATAAATTTCTAAACAGTGTTCTTATAAATTTAGAAAGTTGCTGGGGTAATAGTTTTTATTTCCATGCATTTTCTGAAGCATGTGAAGTCTGAAACTCAAATGTCTGTCATTATTTAGTGAATTCGGTCCTCAGTGATTTGTTAGAAAATCATAAACTTTATGAGGAACAGACCCCCCAAAAATGTGAAGCAAAAATCTGGACATTCTGCGCAAATTTGGGCAGTTGAGAGTTGTCTCCAGTTAAGTAGTCCATCTTTCTTCTCACAAATGCACACTAGTTTGCAAAGCCAGATAGTGACTGCTTAAATTGAGTGAAAAACAGCAGGGTCAGTTACTTTCATCTAGCCAGCCCCAACTGAGAAGTTATAGGCATGACGTCTGATGGCTATGTAATGTTAATTCACCTCTACAGTCCACACAAACAAGTTGCCACACATTAAAATATTCCAATCTAAGCTGCTCCACATAGTCAGTGAAATATTGTTAATGTGAAAATATCTTTTTGATCATGGCCAGCATTGTAAAAAAATAACACTGATCTCACTATGCCTGTACTGATCTTTCTCAAGTGTCCACAGAAAGCACAAAGTCAAACGTATTGCTAAAAATCTGGTTAGTCATTGTTAGCAATATTAAAATAGTAGTAACACGCATCTCCTCTCACCTTTCTACCCCAGAAATAGTGACACAACTATCTGGTTGATCGCTGCCAGCATAAAAAATGTTAATAACACATTACTCACCATGCCATTTCAATTTCCTGTCTTGTCCAGAAGTCTGCTGAACTGGAAAGTCACTAATTTTATATATATTTTTCTGTAAATGAAAAGACCTCCCGTAGACAGCTTTGTATCTATGTTTGAATATTGCAACATCTCTATTGCTGTTACCTCACAGCATTTAGGGTTTTCCTTACAACTTGAATGTTTTCAAGTCAACTGGAGCACCATCCCCCTGGAGTGCACTGGACATATTTTCATTCAGATAGGAAGCCTTATTTATCTATTTATTTTTATAGAGCAAAGAAACATTACTCTGATAAATAAACAAATAAATAGAAACAGTGTACCAACAGTAGGTCAAGTACGATGAACTCTGTATGTGCATATCAAGTGCATATTTTTTTCATTCTCCTCACAAACAAACATCTGATGTATGTTGCTAAGTTCACCTATGTGTACGGTCAGCCTTGCCACCACCCACAACAGGACAATCAATAACCATGTCACTGAATTTTGATTTTCACACTTAGGTTACTTCACTCTCCTCTCATCACAGAAGTAATAGTCGCAGTACTTTGTTCTCACTTGTTATGTAGTACTTCTCCAATCCCAATCAGTGTAACAAATTATTTAAAAAATAAATCAATTATTTTTCAGCTCTCAACCTCCAGTCTCTTTTATGTGGAAGACTACCTCTCATAATTGGAACAAATGGGTAAAATGTGCAATGCTTCAGTAGTTTCAGCTAAAACTCTGCCAGCATGTTTAAAATGCATAGCTCAATCCAAAAACAAAAGCATGACCCAGGCTTTTGCCCAACTCAAGCAAATTCCATTTTTTAAAACATTTTCAAAATGGGCAACTACATTCCTCATTTTCATGTACAGACAGGAAACAAACAAGCCAACAATCTTAAAATAAAATAGAAACAATTAGAGACATTGCTGTCTTTTCTAGAGCCTGGGGATGATTCACGTACTGACACACTGACCAGGTAGCCAGATACACACCTCCTTCCACCCCAGTTCCAATATTTGGTGGCTGGGGCTCCTGAAATGCAGGAGCCAGTCAGGTCTTATTTCTGCACCTTCTCCCTGACCCTTCTTCCTGAGATTTTAGATGGGTGAGGAACATTTTTTTTAAACTGTAGTCTAAACTGCATGGAGCACTATAGCACTCAGGTTTTAATAAAAAAAAAAAAAAAAAAAAAAGAAAGATTGTTTTGTCTTTTAAACTGTAGCAAACTACTTGTTACAAATTTAACAAACAGTTCTTATAGTTTATGTCCTGCATGGAGTGCTGCAGCTCTCAGGTTTTAATTAAGAAATAAAAAAAGGAAAAACTAAAAAGAAAAATATTGCAAGCAGTTGCTATAGCTTAGACCATACTGGGAGAGCTATAGCCCTCAGGTTTTACTGCAAATGCTATACCAGCTTTTAAAAGCCATTATACACTAAAGAACAATCTTTATTGGATGGTCAGTCACACCCCCTAACACTTTCCGGGGAAGTTGCCTCCTTCTCCCCACCCTAGCTATGCTATTGCAATCAAACATCTAATCTATGACTTTACAAAACAGATTACAGTCTCTCATTTTAATAGAACCATGCTTCCTGACAATTTATACAGTAGTCTTTTTTTTCTATCTAAGTTGCTGTCTCTACAACCAACCTCATTTGGTTATTTGTCAGAATTCAGAAAAAAAAAACAACGTGAGCAGAAAGCATGAGTCTGAAAGGGTCCTTTAATGCAATAGTGAGAAATAGCAATTCCGAGACACATTAGCCATAATGAGAAAAGATCTCATTCTCAGGTCATTTGCATGCCTCTGAATCACTCAGCAATTACACACAAGCACTGACAAGGACTTTGCTGCAGTAATCACAACTGGTAGATGTATCATATTGACACAGGCTCTCCCTTAATTCACTCCACCATAAACATGCAGACATTCAAACACACAGACACACACACAAGGACACATCCTTTTACCCTCAACTGCTCCTGATGTTAAAGAATGTGCATGACTTTGCCTCTTGGAACAGCCCTGCCCCTCTTGTTAGTAATGTGCTTTTTTCCTTTAAAAATGCTGTTCTATTAACTTGTGACATGCCTGAGTAATATATCAGTCCCTAGTGAGTAGTGAACCCCCTCCCCAGTATGACTGTCTTTGCTCATTAGCCTAAGAGAGTTTAGAGAAATGGCAACCCCCCCCACACATGTTTACAGGCTGTCTGTCACTCTGTCTCTCGCACTCACACACACTCGCCTATTCATACATACACACACACACACACACACACACACACACACACACACACACACACACACACACACACACACACACATACATACAAGCATACTTACCCTACCTATCCTGTAACATACACACATGGACACACTCCACACCATTGCCTGTCCACCAAAGTCCAAGCCAGTTACCTCTAACGTGATCTCCCCCCCACTGAAACTAATGGATAAATGTGCACTTTTGTAGGTGTTAATGCAGCTGGTGAGGTTACTTTACATAGCCGAGCAGTTCTTTGGATCTTGGGAGAGCACATGACTCATTACAGATGACTTGCACCTGTCACCCTTAGGCTTTCGAATACTGGCCAAAGCTCTTGCCACCCCCATAGTGCCTTTTTAGGCAAGGCTCAAAAGACAAACCCACCACCGTAAATAGCACAAGTAACAAAAAACCGAGGGTAATGCTACTCAATGCCAGAAGTCTAAACCTCAAAATGGACGCACTCGAGGCACTCCTCAGTATGGAGAAAATTGATATATGTGCAGTAACAGAAACCTGGTTTAAGGCTCCAGAGAGCACCCCAGCACTACCAGGCTACAACTCATACCATACATTTTGGCCACAAAACCCAGACCGAACTACAAAAGGCAGGGATGTATCCATATTCATCAAGGATACCCACATCTCCAGGTTAGTGGCACAGCACCATGCTTCAGAGATCATCCACGTGCAACTAACAATGGGCAGAACTGCAATTCAAATTGTAGCTTGCTACAGATCACCCACCATGTCTCAGGACCCCCATTCTGCATTTCTGGAAATACTGGAGAACATAAAGGGCCTACAAACACCCTGATATTGGGTGATTTCAATTAACAAAACATTAACTGGGAGAACTACTCAAGTAATAACTCCCTTGCCCAACATTTCCTAGAATTTATAAACTCAAATGCCCTGGATCAACTGGTCAACACCCCCACCAGAGGTGACAACATATTGGACCTGGTCATCACCAACATGGGCGACCGGTGTTCCACACTGGAGGTCAACCCCTTGCTGGTTAGATCTGACCATAAACTAATCACTCTGGATATCCACATTCCGCCCCCACCCCCGGTCAAATAAACCACCGTGAAAAACTTTTCAAAAGCAAATGTCACATTACTTAAGACTGAGATGGAAAGTTTCAAATCCCCCATGCTAAAGGATAACGGTGTCCAAGCTGCAAAATCCTTTACTAATGCACTCTATGGGCACCTAAAGAATGCATGGATCGTGCAATCCCAAGCAAAACCAAGACTCACTCCTCCAAGAAAAGGAAACCAGTCTGGTGGACTCCTGCCATAAACAAGCTATACAATAGAAGGAGGAAACTAGTACAGAAAAGAGTAAAATCCCAAGAAGGGAAGACATCCCTGATCAGTATCAGCAAGAAACTACAATCCTTCATGAAATCATCCAAGGCTAGCTTTGAAAGAAAAATTGCCAAGGACTCCAAAGATAACCACAAGGCATTCTTTAGCTATGTCAAAAATCTAAGTGGCAATTCTCAGATCTGCTTGGAATTAGTGCAGAATGGCACAAAATACACTGAACCGACCGATATCACCAACATCCTGGCAGACAAGTTCAGTGCAGACTTCACCCTCCTCTCACCCCCAAAAGGGTCCATAACCATACCAGAAGAATGTAGTGCCCCTGAAATCATAGACACTCAGGTTAAAACAGCCCTCTCCAAAGCCAAAAACACAGCATCAATGGGACCAGATGGTGTCCCAGGCTGCATCCTACATGAGCTCAAAGATGAACTAACCCCTCACCTAAACACACTGTTCAAACTCAGCCTCTCCACAGGCTACGTGCCCATAGAGTGGCACACAGCAATGGTTATTCCGCCACAACAGACCCTGGGAACTATCCCTCTATAAGCCTGACTAGCTTGGTCTGCAAGACTATGGAGCACATCATCATGGATCTCATTAACAGAGATATTGGGAACCTCCAAACACTGGACCCTACCCAGTTCGGCTTTGTTAAGGGTAGATCATGCCTCCTAAACCTGGTGGACTTCTTTGAGACAGTTACCAAGGCTATAGATGAGGGAAAAGTGGTCCACACAGCCTACCTAGACCTCACAAAGGCCTTCGACACCATTCCCCATTCTGGTATTATAGACAAGCTCACCAGCCTGAACAAAACCCCCTACGTCATGGGATGGGTTGCCAACTGGCTCATGGACAGAACCCACATGGTAAGAGTTGCGGGAGTTAGATCTGACTCTAAACTGATTACAAGTGGCGTTCCCCAGGGATCAGTCCTAGGACCCCTCCTGTTTGGCATATACTTCTCAGAGGTACAGGCAATCACAGGAGGACTATGGCTGATGAAGTTTGCTGACAACTGCAAACTAGGGGCTATAACTGACTCTCCAGCTGACATAGACATCCTCCAAAAGGGTCTCACTGAGACAGATACCTGGTGTCAAAACCATGGCATGAAGCTAAATGCCAAGAAATGCAGTCTTCCCCTTTGGAAAAAGCAAAGTACCCACAAACTGCCACATAGTTGGTAGCCCCCTAAATACGGAAGACATAATAAGGGATCTGGGGACCCAAGTAGATAGTAATCTCTCCTTTGATAATCACATTGGCAAAGTGGTTAGAAAATCCTTCTATGTGGCCCACCTAATCACAAAAGGGTTTGCATCCAGATCAAAAGAGGTAATTGTGCCCCTCTATGCATCACTCATCCGACCCATCATAGTGTACAATGCCCCATTTGGGATGTACCTTACAAGACACCTGCAACAGCTGGAAAGACCACAGAAGTACCTCACCAAGAGGATCACTGGCCTCAAACAGATGTCATATGCAGCTCGACTGAAGAAACTCCTGCTGTACTCGGTTGCATACCACCTACTCAGAGGTGATCTCTGCTTGACATACAAGGCCATGTCCAACCCAGAATTGATGGACATGCTCCACCTAAAGAAAACCATATCCCCTCGAGCCACATGCTCTAGGGATCTAAACCTCACCACAACAATAAAATAGGACGTGCTGGAGGGATAGATTCCTGTCGCAGAGACTTCCCATGCTCTGGAACAAGATTCCAATCTACATTAGGCAGAGCTCCTCACTAACACTCTTCAAGAGAAACCTTGACGAGTGGATGGGAAACAGAAAGTTTACCCTGGGGATCACTTCAGTGGCTCTGCTGGACAGAGGCACAGGGAACTAATCTAAGAGGGTGGCGAAAGCCAGCACATTCTGGCTAGGCTTATAAATGCCTTTGGGCAGATAGTCTAGTACCTACCTATGAACCTATTATCATATGATACTCCCCTGGAATGCCTCATTAACATTTGAAGTAAGCTGAAGGAACAACCCACCATGGTGATTCTGCAAACCATGTAGAATTAC
Source organism: Protopterus annectens (assembly GCF_019279795.1). Lineage (NCBI taxonomy): Eukaryota > Metazoa > Chordata > Ceratodontiformes > Protopteridae > Protopterus > Protopterus annectens. The sequence continues at coordinate 148,390,126 of NC_056737.1, forward strand.
TGTGACAAAGTTGTCTGACTCAAAAAGGGCAGTGTTAAAATCTCTGAGTTAGGGCTTACCACTGGGCAGTAGCCTTTTTGTATCACAGGAATTATATGATATGACCAGAACTAACAAAATACCAACAGCATGTGGGTCTGGGCTGAACTGTATATTAGAAGAAATAAAAAAAAATACAGTAATAAAACAACTCAGATAATTTCCATCACATTAACTTGCTGGAATATGAGCCCAAACTGAGGCTGAGCTTTGCTCTAGCCATCTCTGGCTTGCCTAGCAACAGGTGGTATACACCAGCATTATAAGGTCTAATTGTAAATGCCCAGACACCCATCCAGTAGCACATCTATGCTTCTTCTGCTGTCTGTCTTTTTCTTGACCCTAGCTCAGGTACATCACACATTGATCTCTAGTGTTACTTTATTCACTGATCTCTGTGGCAATTCTTCGGTAGATAGAGACAGTAATACACTTCTTTGAACTTGTTCTCCTGTCTCCCTGCTTTCAGATTTGTGTATTCTAAACAACATCTACAGATCCCTATTATTTTGCGTTTGCTTCGTTACTGGGGAAATGGAAGGTGACAATAGTTTTTACATCTGCCTCATTTCCCAGGTTAGCTTGAAAATGAAATGTAAATGTCATATCAGTCTGTGTTCTTGACTAATAGTAGTTATTAATCAAACTAACAAATGGATGAACTTCTGTGTTCTTTAAAGTCTTAACAACAGGAAACATGCTGATGGTCACTATTACCTTCTCTCTGAAAACATTTCTTTACAACCAGTTGTCCCATTAGAATTTCCATTCAGGCATTTTCCACAGATATTGCCTACCATTTCCCACTCTGCCACTGTATTTCCATAGATTATGCAGTTAGTGCATTGTTTTAGATATCCACTTTCTAGGAGCTCAAGTAAACAATATTTGCCTCTTTTCCATGATTAAAGCATCTACTTATTTGCCAAATGAAAACCAGTAATTACAAAAATTGTACTGAAATGCCATGACTCTTAATTTTGTATCTTATGTTGTGTAATTTCTAAAATGAGAATTACCTGCCACTTTACCTCCCTCATCGAATGTACTGAACACGCTACTGTGTCACTGTATCATCTACTGATGTATGGCTACTCGCTGAGGAAGCTGTTTAAGTAAGTCTTCCTTAAAGGACCCTTGATCCAAATTTCATTGGAAAGGGCGAAGGTAATGTAAGAAAGAAAAAATAAACATTGTTTAAAAGCTGAACACTGCAGGTTCACATGCATTTACTAGGCTTGCAGTTTAGGGGACCATTTAGGAGCCTAGCCCAAATTCCCAGTTGTCCCCAAGCACTGTCTGGTTAAGTTACTTGCTCAAGGTCACAATAGGCAAATAAAGGCTGAAGAAATCAAACCCTGTACCACAGGAACTACAGCTCATTGCCTTAACCCACTGTACCAACTGCCACAATGGATGAAGAGTCCCCAGACATTGGCAAACAGCTTTGTTGCTCCTTTAAGTCTGATTTACAACTTGTAATAATAATAATAATAATAATAATAATAATAATAATAATAATAATAATAATAATAAAATTCATACCAGTCACTGTTCTTTTTCTTTCTTTTTGCATAGTATAGTGCCGATCCATATTCATGTGCTTTGGATTGCTGGCATTGTTTGTCCTTTTGAAGATATCAGTTTACTATTGTTTAAAAGTATTTGTAAATGTTTCCTGTTTATAAAACTAAAGTGCCACCTTGCTTCACCACAGACCTCACCATACAACTGTTACCAATCCCACTGCACACCACAGCTACTGCCATTATCCCCCAGGACCATGAAACATATGCTGTGTGCAGCAGTGTAACACTTTTAGACTAATATATCTGTTAGTCCTAACAAAAATCACCCCCCCACACACACACACACACACACCCGCACACCAACACCACACACAATCTCCCATTGTCTCATGAATGTCCTGTCTTATAAAATAACTTTTTGGCACATTTCTAAACAGCATATTTCATTTCATAATGTGGGTGAAATGGTTGCAGTGAGAAGGTGTGATCATTCTAGCTTTATTAGTTATGTGAATAATTAAGTTTGACTGTTATATAAGTCAGTGTTTACCATAACTAGATGTATCCTATCTAGTTGTGCATCTCTTTAAACTTGGCTGATGCATTGTGTAGGTCATGCCCAAGCTGGTCATTGTGAATAATATATTGAGTCAATTAACTTAAGAGTTAATCAAGCAGCATTGCAGATTCACACCAATAATTAAAACTATGAGCTGCTTGCAAACTCTACCCAATACGTTTTGGTTTGAGTCAATGAGTTTCCATTTGCAAATCTTAAACAGGCAATGAAGATGGGTCACCCCTGAAAAGTGGCACTTGAGCCTAGTGAGGTCAGACAGTAAACAAATGAAGAATAATAACTACAAAGTACTGTATATAAGTTATGGGAAATAGCATATTTTTTTTTTTACTATATCAGCCAACCTAGAAGAGGGCCATCCTTAGTGAGTCAATGACTGAGTCGAACCTCTCCACTAATGACAATCTAGCACTTTTTTGTTTCATGCGCCTATGCTCTGCAGTATTCATGCCTGCTGCTAGCACACACCATGACATTTTACAATGACTACCAAAATCCACTTGGCCCTCTAAGCCTACCAGCTCACCCAGAAACTGTAGGCAGCATGCTTCCTGCAAATGAGCTTATAATCAGGATTTACAGGAACTCTGCTAATAAGTAATATAAAAGTATATACTGTTTCAGTTTACAGGGGGACTCCAACAGCTGATGAAAGAGGATGTGCAAGGGCAGGAGAGTGTTTGCAACCTCTCAAGGAGAGTCTCTTCTCAGATCAACTGATAAGTAAAAACATAAGAGTTACACCTGATATCAGGAGAAAGCAGCATGACACATCTATAAATGCGCTAGATTACAGCCCAAGGATACAAGTTCAGGAGGCCTTGTCCAGAAGTGCAGATGTACAAAAGGAAGCCTGACTTCAATAGTTGGACTGAGGATGTGCTAAAAGCATACAAAGATGGCTTAGTGTCCATGATGTAAATGGCTGTAAAGAAGGTATTCTGGAGTATGCTGCACCTGGTTTTACTTTTAAATCCTGAATGCCATATTACCAAATGCGAAAATCCTGAGACGATAATAATGAAACATCAGAATCCCAAACATCAGATTTTAAACATGGTAAGTAAACACTTGGCCAACTTAAACCGAAACTCACAACTAGGTAAGTGAAACTCATCTAGGTGGAGGGCTACACCCCCACACTTCCCATTTGGGGTGATGCACCCCCACACCCCCCAACTAAATATATCAACTTTGGGATCACAGTACAGTGATGAACAGGGCATATTGGCCTCAGTGTAGGTTCCTGTTGGCCAAGTGTTTACTTACCATGTTAAAAATCCGATGTTCGAGATTGTGACTTTCATTATTGTTGTGTCAGGATTTTCATGTTCAGTAATATGGGCTACAAGATTTAGAAATAGACCCACTGTACCCATAATCAAGAAGTCAATGGATCAAAAAGATCTTTGGGGAGGGGGTTACATTGCTTGAATACTGAAACAGAAGATATTAACTTCTAGCTCTACCAATAAGTCATCCATCATCAGGCCTTGCACTTGGTTTGGCTGTAGAAAAAGGAGGTTACCCAGAAGGCTGGTGGAAACTAGCCATATGAACCTGACTCCAGAAGAAGATTTATGAGGAGTCACAGGCTCTGCAAACATTGACACCTGAGTCCACTGCCACGTCCACAAAGGCATGCAGATGTCACCAGGAAGAGTGTGGTATCCATTAAGGCAAGAAGACACACTAGTATCTGATTAATTTCATCCATGTTGTTGAGGTCATGGCCTCTTGGTCCTATTATGTAGGCAATGAGAGGCACAAGAGAGTTTCTAGCTCTACACCTATACGGATAGTCCTCTGACATAGGGTCACAGAGGATTTCTTTTAATTTGTGTGTGGTCAGCTCCAGAGACTGCATCTATGAGACTACTCAGTTGAAGAGTCTTTCAGAGTCATTTCTTGGATTGGGAAGCCAGGAACCAGCTCACCATTTCAGGGAAAACCTGGAGATCCTTCCTCTGTAAAGTTTTGGCCACCCTGGCAAACATCCTGGTTAGAATTCTGGCCACTAAAGAATTCCCAGATTAGAAGACTTTGCACTGGAAGTGACACCCCCTAAGAAAAAAAATTGGGAGGAATATCTTGTGTGGAACCCCAAAAACTGATATGTAATAAAGTGATACCATACTGGAATTTTGCAATAGGAGGCATGTGATGACCCCCAAAAATCACCATCTAAAACTGGATGTGCTTGTTAAAGCAGATGAGGTCTAGGGTGAAACTGTAACCATCCTTCTCCTTTGGAATGAGAAAAATGGGAGAATGCCCCCGACCTTATTTATAAACTGGTACTGTTTCTGTGGTCTCTCTCTTTGCAGTATTACAAAAATCTGATGAGCTGGTTTAGCTTTAACTCTTCATGTGGGGGGTGAACTCTGACAACTGCTTCTCCATGGGTAGCCCTACACCATATTCAGAAATCCTACAGCTGGGTCAGAATAATTGACCTCTTGGGCAACATTGCTTATTGGCTGGCACTGGAGAGGCAAGATTATGAGCCAAGTACTTTCTTGGTCTGCAAGAAGGATTGCTTTCTGGAAGCTGCTATACTTAGCTGAAATAAATAGGAGGGGGTCCTGTGGACCATAAGTTCTTCAAAACTGCTTCTTTCTCTTCTTCCTTTACCAGGCATCCAGAAAGTCTTTTACTGAGTCCTGCAAGCATATATTTGAACCTGCAGCTCTGGCCACATATTAGTACAATTAAAATTACAGTTGGCCACATGATAGACCATTATGGAAGCAGTAACTAAAGTCTTCATAGACTCCTGCTTCAGCTCACATTCAGGGATGTCTGAAGACTTTTTCAGGTACTGATCTACTGCAAAGGACTTTAATTTGGCAGGCAAGACATGTAGCTAAGGGAACTAAGTCACATGGTGGCATATGAGTGTAGTTCTTTTTCATACCAGTCTAAAATTTTTGACTCTCTGGTGTCAAGGTGTAGAAAAGGTCATGGTCTCTATAATCTGTCCTGGACAAAAGACTTCACATAGGAGTTGACTCAAGGATGCCTAATGCACAAACCCAATCCATTACATAAGAGGGCTTGTAGAGTGCATCTTCTCTCTTTGGGGCTCTAGGGCTAGAGTCTGAGTGCTCTCAGGCTGCAGTAATGATATACTTAATGATTGTTTCCATTGGTTTGATGACTTATGAGTCATCTTTCTTTCCTTGATGAACATTCAGACACTTCTGGGGAAGGAATGCAGGATTGAGATCACTCCAGAGAGGACCATACTAGCCTCAAGGTGACTAACAGAGAGGTCATCAAAGGGACAGCTGTAGGGTAGGGAGAAGTCATAGTGCAGCTAAGAGTCAGGATCCTTCAAGTCTTCAAATGTCTAATATGACCTTGTTTGGGAGGTAGTCTCACCAACAAGCACCAGTAGTGAACTCTCAAAGTCTCATATTTGGCTGTGCAATATGAATGCAGCAGAAGATACTGGCAAATGGACAGGAGAGGCCATTACTTGGTCTGATGTTGGTATCAGATCATATTCTCTAAGTATTCAGTCCTGCACCTATGGCTCACACTTCCATCAGAGAGCAAATATTTCCTTGCTGTGTAGGAATTAAACCCTGGTCTCTGGTGTGGGATAATTAAGTTCTTGTTAGCCTATAGTCTGTGCTGAGCCAAGTCAGATCCCCTAGGAGGGGAGTCCTCCTAACTCAGCAATGAGTTATTCTAGGGTCAGGCTGGTCAGCCCTGAGGTTTGGCTAATCAGCAAGGGCAAAGGTGGCCTCTAAACCTTGAGCATGCCCCCAAGATGGAAGATAGGGTGCAACTTCCTCCATTTCCTCCTCATCATCTTAGAACTGGTGCTGCTAGTTAAAGATGAGTTTAGCACCTTCTGGGTGTGGAAGCCATTTTTGACATCAGACTTACCTTTAGGAGAAGTAAGTTACAGTGTACCATCTGAGCTTTGGTCACTGTTGGTGGATCTGCACTGAATGAGATTATGTTCACAAATACATCATGATGAGGCACAGAGGCCTTAAGAAGCATGAGACAGAGACAAAGAACTGCTTGATCATTAAAGCTTTACTTACAACTCCCAGAAATGCTTGTGTCACATGACCCATATAGCAAATACTTGCAGTATCTTAAAGATGTACTGTGTCATGTACCAGTTTTTATTACAAGAAAGACGTTCTTCTATGACTAATAATATATACTATGTACAGCTATACACTGGTTCAATAAACTTTGCAACTATATAGAGTGAGTCCTGTGGCTAGCATGCATTGAGAAACCCAAGAAATAAAACTATTTACTAAATTACACTTGCCTATAAAAAGCAATGCTTTATGCTACAAAGTTTTTGGGGGTGCACATTTTGGAGGATCTCCCTTGGACTGTGAACACTGATCAGTTGGTCAAAAAAGCACAGCAATGTCTCCACTTTCTCAGAAAGCTCAAAAAAGCAAAGTTCCCATGTACTGTTCTCACCACATTCTACAGAGGAGCAGTTGAGAGCATTCTTACTAGCAGCTTCACAATTTTTTTGGTTTGGGAACAGTCCAATAGCAGAAAGAAAGCAGCTACAGAGAGTGGTGCGAATTGCTGAAAAAATCATGGGCACCAGCATACCATCAATCCAGGATCTCTTTACAGCAAGAAGTATTAAATGTGCATCCAAAATAATTTATGACCCCTCTCACCCTGCACATGGCTGGTTTACACAACTGACTTCAGGCAAGCAATATTGAAGTATTTGCTGCAGGGCCACTAGATACTTAAACAGCTTCTACCCAACAGTGCTGAGACTTAAAAACTCTGATACCAGCCACCGATTATTTAGTCAGTAATCATTCACAATTTGTAGCGGAGCTGAAAAGTGTGCAATATCGTCTTTTCTTATTCTTTGATGTAGCAATATATTTTCTTATTCATGTGCAATTGCTTGCTGTTTGTCTGATGCAGATGAACAAATGAGGACAATCTTAACATGTGCAATCCTACTCTGTCATGCTGCTATGTACAGTATTCTTCTTATGACTGTCTGGGGGGGGGCTTGTGTGTTTTTGATGTTGTTATTGATTTATTTATCCTTCTGTCGGTCTGGTATTGTAAATCTTTAAACTGAAATGTTATGATGTTGTTTTTGTTATCATTGCTTCCTATGTACTCTCTGGTGAGTTGATACTTGGGATTTCATTTAGGCTGCACTTGTGTAGTCCTACATGACAATAAAGTTTACTCTGACTTTGACTTAAGCCCTAATGTTTTAATTAATTTTCTATATCAGGTATGGCAGACAGTATCCTAGTCTAGTTTAATACCACTCTCTAGTAGGATCATGGGAAGCAGATGACATACTTTCAAACTGCTCAGTAGTATGTTTGCCAGGTGACATAGTGTCTTTAGGCATCTTTGTAGATGAAGACTGATGTTCTGACTTCACACATTTTCTGAGAGCTTGTGCTGAAATTCCCTCACCTAAAACCTTCATTATGAACACTTGCTTTGGTAGCTTTAGCAAATGCCTCTGTCTTCCTCTGTACACCAGCATATCGTCCTCTTGTAACATCTACGATCTCAGGTTTGGGTGTTGCTCTATCCTTGTTGCTTCTGTCTGATGAAAACTCCAGTATAATACCTTTAGTCTTTTAAACTTTCCTTTACTAAAGGCATATTCCTTGTACTACACTCATAAACCTGCTTCTCCTTCAGCTGTCTTTTTTGTGAAAGTACTATTGCTAACATTCTACACACTGGTACCAACAGTGAATATGACATATAAAGCCTCATCCTAATGTTTTTTTCCCAGCAGCAAATAAGATTATGAAAATACTATTGACTGTACAGAAACATTTCTGTATTCCAACCGAGCTAAATAACAATCCATTTCCTTTAATGCATTATGGTTATTTAGATTTTTTTTTTACAGTTTGAATAATGTACCTGGCTTGGACATTGTACTATATTATCTGATATGAAGAGTGATTTCAGTACGCTGATCACTGACATAGCTACAATATTTGTATTTGGAATAATCTTTCAATAGTTACAATAATAAACAAAAAAACAGAAAATTAAGAATTGTTGGACATCAGATCATCTCTGGTTTAACTATGTGAATGAGGAAGTATCACGTGGCATTAACTTTCTGGTTTTGGTTCCCATACAGTTACAATCTTACACCATCTGCTCCATTTGCATTCTCATGCCGGACCAGCATATGCTTTGATCCTCAGTTTACTACTTGGATATTCTCAGATGTGATCGGTGTATCTTCAATAGCATGTGTTTTCTTAGTTGAGACTGAATTATAGCTTTGTCACCTAGGACCTTAACTTTGCATGCAGGATAGATCCCTGCTGAATGTACAGTACAGCTTAATCAACAGACAAATTTATTTCACACGTTCTGGATATCCTAACACGATAGCTTCACATAATCCACTGTATTCCTTTGTCATCTCTTGTCGCATTTTTCAAGACCTGCATTTTCTCAGTTGTATTGGGTATTTATGTTATGACATGCAGAACTGTACCTATGTTATTTGATGACATGTGAAATTCCCAAACTGCTGCCCCAAAACTCAAATCTGAGGAACAAAAAAAACCCTTCTGTTGTAACTGTAGCAGCATTATTACAGTTACTTCCAAAGACTGCAGAAGCAGTATTGTCATTCATAATGTTAGTGCTCTAATTATGGCTCTGATCATAGGATCATAGGAAGTTACTAGGCTACTGGCCCTGAGGCCCTTACAAGCCTAGCCCATGTCCCAACAAATCAGCACCAGATGCCTATGTCCAGCAGAAACACAGGCGGAATCCCAGAGGTGTATTTTTTGTTCCCCATCAAGTTATCCAGGTTGCGCATAAAAAGGGTTAATGAGGTACTCTGCCTGACGTGGAGAGGGAGTCTATTCCACAGAAGGCGTAGTCTCTGGGACACAAATCTGTCCTGCCAACAAGTCCTGTTGATGTCACAGAAAAGGTTGATGTTGTGAGTGTGGGTTACTTGAGTGGAGCTTGACTTGCAGATATGCAGCAGTCCCATCAAGGTGGGGGTCTGAGATTGCTTTGTATGCCAGACAGAGGTCACCTCTGAGGAGTCTGTATGAGACTGAGTAGAGGGATAGGGTCTTTAGCCTATCTGTGTAGGGTAGATGTTTAAGGCCCTGGATTCTCCTGGTGAGAAACAACTGTGGTCACTCCAGCTGCTGCATGTACTTTGTGAGGTACATGCCGAAAGGGCCATTGTACCCAATAATGGGTCTTATAAGGGAAGAATACAGGGATGTTATGACCATCATGTCCCTGGATGAGATACCCTTACTAATTAAATTGGACATGTAGAAAGCTTTCCGTACAATGGAGGCAATATGGTGGTCAAAAGTCAGGTTGCTATCAACCTGGGTGCCCAAGTCCCTCAATACTAATTCTGTGCTTAGGACCTTGTTATTAATGTGATAATTTGTGAGGACATCACTCTCCCCAAAGGGGATGATGATGCATTTTTTGGCATTCCGTTTGAGGCCATGTTTCTGGCACCAGTCATTTGTGTGAGTGATGCCCTCTTGGAGGATGTCCACCTCACTAGAGGAATTGATGACATCGCCCAGCTTGCAGTCATCTGCAAACTTGGTCAGCCATAGCCCACTGGTTTTGGCCTGCACCTCAGAAAAGTATATCCCAAACAACAGATGCCCCAAGACCAGTCCCTGGGGTGCACCGATCATTATGGGTCTATTGCTTAAGGTGGCTTCCCCCTAGTTTAACTAGGTGGATTCTATCAGTGAGCCAGATTGATGTCTAGTTGAGAGTGTTTATCTATTATACCCGAGTGGGGAATAGTATTGAAGGCTTTGGTCAGGTCAAGGTATGTGGTGTGCACTGTCTTCCCCTCATCAATGATTCTGGTGACTGCTGTGATGCCCATGCCCTGGCCCAAGGAGCCTCAATCCTCATCACTAACACCAGTGAGGGGCGTCCATATAGGGAAAGGATAATAAATACACACACAGTAAAGTACAATTTCCCTTATGAGCACACAGAGATCACAGTCTGGGGCTGGTTTCTCCCTTTTTCTCCAGGTCCCCAATAAGACTCCACACTGACACAGCTATAGGGTCCATATCTCAGCCTTGTGGGCAAGTTAAAACCTCCAGCACCCTCTCTGTCCAACCAATGCTTTGTGTCCCTGCCCAAGTAGCTGACACACACACACATACTTTGAGATAAGAGTTATATACAACCACACAGACACTTCAGGGGAAGGCTGGCACAGGTTCTCCAGCTGTGTCCCTTTTACCCAGACAGTAGTACCACTTGCCACCACCCACTAATATTTATCAGCTACCAAAAGGCCCTTATGAAAGGGTGTCCAATTATACTGTGCAATATTATTATCCAAATGGTAAGTGCAACTGAACAGTCAAGGCTTATTTGGGGTGACTTTGTGCGGTATCACTATATAATATGCAATGTACTTTAGAGATTAAATTATCTCTACACAAAACAGCCACAGTTGAAAGGTTTAAAAATATTTAATAATAAATAATAAAAACACAAGACAATACTTCTTACTACACAGTGCTAGTCAAGAGTTCAGAGATCACAGGAAAATGCTTAAATAATACATTAGAATAGTTCTGACATCAACACAGAAAAACACTTAATCTTCCTATTTCCTAGCTATTTATAAGAGAAACACTAAAGTCTAAGCTCCTACTTACATACAGACACAGGCAGAGCTGGTGTGAGTTGGATGTTCTCAAGACAAATGCTAAAATGCTCTCATTCTTTCTGTCCTTAAATTGATAACACAGTACCACTGATTCATTTCAGATTACATCATTTCTTTCTGGTTCCCAGGTTAACAGAAATTCAGAGGTTAATAGCCCTTTTGATCTTGCAGCTGGTCAGGAAGCCAGAGCAATAAAATAAATTATACATGTAAATTCTAGCCATTAACTCTGGCCTCAAAACAATAGGCAGAATGTCTCCCTCTAGACATCTCAGCTCCAAATTTTAGATCAAAGAATTTCACAATGCTTGACTTATCAGCTTTCTTACAGCAGAGTGCACTGTTGTTACATTTTTTTCAGTTCAACATCAAATACAGTCTTTTCACATTTAATAGAACAAGCCTGTGGCTTACATTAATATTTACAGATAACAGAATTATCTACAAAATGATGTCTAGCTAGTCTGGCAGCCTTCACCTATCTTCACACAACCCCCCGAAACTCAAGCAAGTTTTTCAAGTGACCCTTGAGAAATGTTGCTTGAGAGGGTCAGGCCTATCTGAGTATACCTTACCCCATTCTGTGTCTTGAGAGCCCATCTGCATTAGCATTGCTAATCCCACTGTGGTGTTGCACTGACATATCATATGCTTGCAACCCTAGGCTCCATCTTAGCAACTTGGCATTTTGCTGGCTGGCTCTGTTTAACCATGTTAGGGGATTGTCATCTGTCACTACAGTGAATTTTCTTCCATACAGATAAAGCTGAAGTTTCTGCAGTGTCCACACTATGGCTAGACATTCCTTTTCTACAGCTGCAAAATATTCCTCTCTGGGGTGGCGCCTACGACTGAGATAAAACACTGGGTGCTCTTCTCCCTCTGAAGAAATCTGGCTAAGTACAGCCCCCACCCCATGGTTTGAAGCATCCACCTGCACAACATTTTTTGCTGTAATCTAGACTGGCTAACACAGGGGGTCCTCCCAATGCTTCTTTAAGCTTCTGGAATGCCTGCTCACATGCTGGGGTCCACACTACCTTATCTGGCCTGTTCTTCCTTGTCAGGTCTGTGAGGGGAGCAGCTATGGTACTATAACTGGGGATGAACTTTCTGCAGTACCCTGCTGTCTCTAAGAATGCCCTCACCTGTTTTTGGTAACAGGTGCAGCCCATGCCTGAATGGCTTCCACTTTGGCAAGTTCTGGCCTGATCTTACTACTCCCCACTCTATGTTCCAGGTAGGAGACCTCTGCCATACCAACCTGACATTTGCTGGGCTTAATGGTCAATCCTTCCCTCTGTAGTCTGCCCAGCACCTTCCTGACATGTTGAAGGTGCTCTTGCCAGGAATGGCTGTAGATAGCAATAGCATCTAGGTAAGCAAGGGCAAACCCGCCTGATCCTGCTAGGATGTGCTTTACCAGCCTCTGGAAAGTCACTGGGGCATTTTTCATCCCAAAGGGCATCTTTGTGAACTCATACAAGCCAAAAGGAGTCACAAAGGCACAAAGGCTGACTTCTTTCTGGCACTAGGAGTCAAGGGCACCTGCCAGTAACCCATGGCAAGATCAGTGGTGGTAAGATACTTAACCCCACCCAGCTGCTCTAGTGTCTCATCTGTCCTAGGCATGGGGTAAGCATCTGACTCTGTGAGACTATTTAGTTTCCTGTAGTCCACACAGAACCTGGTGCTACCATCCTTCTTTGGCACCAGCACCACTGGAGAGGCCCAGGGACTGTTGGACTCTTGAATTACCCCTAGTTCCAACATCTCCTGTATCTCCTTCCTCAGAGTCTGTTTGACTCTCTCAGGCACCCTATAAGTGGGCTACCTAATAGGCCTTCAGGGTCCTGTATCCACCTGGTGCTGCATCATGTGGGTGCACCCTGGTTTCCCAATGAACATGTCCCCAAACTCTTGTAACACTGCTCGGATTTCTTGAACCTGGGTAGGAGATAGCTTATGGGACATTTGCACCCCTTCCACTGAGGTGTCAGTCTGTGCCTCACTGAGGAGATCAGTCACCAGATCTCCCTTAGACTCCTTTTGCAATCCACTGCAAATGCTCAGCACAAGGGCCTCCTTATCATTGTAAGGTTTCATTATGTTAACATGGTACAATTTGTGCTCCTGCCTAGCAGTTCTACCATGTAGTTAACATCACTTACCTTTCTTACCACTTTGTAGGGTCCCTCCCAAGCTGCTTGCAGCTTGTTGTATCTGACAAGAATGAGAACAATTACCTGCTCCCCTATAGCATACTCTCTAGCTCAAGCATTCCTGTCATAACAGACCTTTTTCTTCTACTGGGCTTCTGCCAGGTTTTCCTGGGCCAAGCCCATGAGTTCCCTGAGCCTTGCCCTGAGGTTTAGGAATTATGCTACAACAGACTCCTTTAGAGATTCACAATCACCTTCCCACTCATCTCAAATTAAATCCAGAGGTCCCCTCACCCTATGCCCATACTACAATTCAAAGGGTGAAAAACCTGTGGATTCCTGGGGAACCTCTCTGTAAGCAAATAGCAGATGGGGCAAATATTTATCCCACTCCTTCTTAAACTGGTCTGCAAATCCCCATAGCATGGACTTAATTATAGAGTTTAACCTCTCAACAAGACCATTAGTCTGGGGATGGTAGAGGGTGGTCTTCAGTTGCTTCACCCCACAGTACTTCCACAGACAAGCCAGCAGGTCTGACATGAAATTGGCACCTCTGTCAGTCAGTATTTCTTTTGGGAAACCTACCTGCTGAAAATCTCTAACAAAGCATTTGCAACCTTTTCTGCCTCAATGGAGGACAAAGCCACTGCCTCAGGGTATCTTGTAGCATAATCTACTACCACCAGGATATACTTTTTCCCTATGGAACTTGGAGTACTCAGAAGCCCCACAATATCCATAGCTACCCTCTGAAATGGCTCCTCAATCACAGGCAAAGGCATCAAAGGAGCTCTCACCTTGTCTCCTGCCTGGCCTAACTTTTGGTACTGCTCACAGGTCCTGCACTACCCTGTTACAACTCTGGAAATTCCAGGCCAATAGAAGCTTTGCATAATACGTCTCTTTGTATATTTTATGCCCATATGACTTGTAAAGGGAATGTCATGGGCTATTGCTAGAAGTGCCAGACAGTAGGCTCTAAGCACTACCAACTGCTGTACCCTCTCACCTTCTAGCCTTCCCTCAGGGGTCCACTCTCTACACAGTAACCATTTGTCGCAGTATACAGATTTCCCCTTCCCTTGTGAATCAGGTGCCTCACTATCTACCTGCCTCAGGCCTTGCAATGAAGGGTCTGAGAGCTCAGCCTGTCTCAACTCTCTCTTTGTAACCCTTTCCAGCTTCCCTTCCATAGGAAGTCTGGCATCCTCTGACAGTGATGTCTCACTGTCAGCCTGGGTACTACTATGCACATCTACCTTTGCAGTCCCTCTGTCCAAGGGAACATCAGTACCCACAAGCAGCTGTGGCTCAATTTCAGTCTCACTGCTACAGGGTAGCTCCCTCCATAAAGTAACCACCTCACCAGTCCTGGCTGCAAGTATGCGGTCTGTCTGGGTCTCCCCCAGGCTACCAGACCCACATGCTTGTCTCCTAGCCTGACTGTGTGTAACTGCATAAGCACATGGTACTGCCTCATCCAAATCCTTCCTTATCAATACATCTGCAGGATGGTAGTTCGGTACCCCTGTTGTCTAAAGACAACCTACTATTGGCATTTTGTCTTCCCCACTTATTGGCTCCCTCACCTTTTGTTCCCCACCTTGCCTCCGTGGATATCTGTATGCCACATGGCCCCACTGGTTACATTTAAAACATTTAACCCTAGGTCTTGGATGTGTACCTGAACTAGGGGCTTCCCCTGCTGCTGGCAGATTCTGTTGGGGCAGTCTGGGCTGCCTACCATGGGTTCCTTTAGATCCATGAGTAGTACTGGGGGTCCCTTTCCTGTGCAGGGATGCCCTGCTTGCTAGGTATAGGTCTCCCTTCTTCCCCAACTCATCTGAAGTAGCACATTGTCTGTCAGCTAACCAGATCCTCATGTCCTCAGGCAAAGTGCTAAGGGCTTGTTCCTTCACCAAAAGGTCTGCCAACCCTTCAAAAGAGGTGACCTGACATCCACTCACCCACCTATGAAAATAAGTGCTCAGTTCAGCAATGTATTCACACACTTTCATCTGCCTTGTGTCTATGCTCACGAAAATTTTTCCTGTAAGTTTCAGGTGTTAGCTTAAAAAATTCTAACAAACAATTCTTAACAGTAGTATAATCAAAATATTCACAATCAGCAAGTTTAAACAACACAGTTACAGCTTTACCATGGAGTAAGGGAGTCAGGAACCATACTCAGAGACTTTGTTCAACATCATACTGTTTACATACCCTCTCAAACATATGAATGAAACTATCAAAATTATCATCCTCTGTAAACTGCTGAAGAAATTTAATGACCTTTGTTACTTTGGAGGTTCAGTTACTCCCTTCTCCATTACCTCCATTACTCTGGTAAAGAGTCAGCATCTCCTTTTCATGCTGCTTCTGCCTTTCCTTTTCCTCAGCTTCCAGGCATAGCAGTTTCTCATTCTCCTCAGCCTGCAAACGTCACAGTTTCTCATTGCCCTCACTCTCTAGATGCCTCAGTGTCTCACCTGCTTCTATTTCCAACTGCCTGGCCTCCAACTCAAGTGTCTTTAGCTCCAGATGGATTTTTACATCCACTGCAGAAAGGTTGAGCTGTCTGTTCTCTGAGTGTGGTACATCTTCACTGCCAGTCTGCTCATCCTCCTGGTTGTTGTTTTCTGATGCAGCTGTGACCAAAGCTGCAATCATGCCTGCCTTAGTCAGGTTTCCATGCACCAGTCCCTTAGCCTGGCACATCTCAGCCAGCTGGCTCCTTGTCAGCTTTCCGTACTACTCTGCTGACATGCTGCCTACTCTCCCTGACTAACTAAGCTAACAAAAGAAATAAAACAAATATGATCTGAACTCTGAGTCTTCACTGCATGGTTGATTTAGAGTACAAAAACACCTTCAGTGATCACTGTACACAAGCTACAGGAATTCACTATCCACAACACTACAGGCCAATTAGTATTTGCAAACCAATTAATATGTGGTGTGGATATCCCACCACTGCCAAACAATTAATATATGATGCCCATGCAGTGGCCCAGCAATCAAGGAGCCTCAGTCCACACCACTTACACAAGTTAGGGGTGTCCATATAGAGAAAGGATAATAAATACACACACAGTAAAGTACAATTTCCCTTAAGAGCACACAGAGATCACAGTCAGTCTGGGGCTGGTTTCTCCCTTTTTCTCCAGGTCCCCAATAAGACTCTCCACTGGCACAGCTATAGGGTCCAGATATCAGCTTAGTGGGCAAGGTAAAACATCCAGCACCCTCTCTGTCCAATCAGTGATTCATGTCCCTGCCCAAGTAGCTGACACACAGACACTTTGAAATAAGAGTTATATACAACCACACAGACACTCCTGGGGAAGGCTGGCACAGGTTCTCCAGCAGTGCCCCTTTTACCCAGACTATACGGTAGTACCACTTGCCACCACCCACTAATATTTATCAGCTACTAAAAGGCCCTTATGAAAGGGTGTCCAATTATACTGTGCAATATTATTATCCAAATGGTAAGTGCAACTGAACAGTCAAGCCTTATTTGGAGTGACTTTGTACAGTATCACTATATATATGCAATGCATATGAGATTAAATTATCTCTACACAAAACAGCCACAGTTGAAAGGTTTAAATATTTAATAATAAATAATAAAAACACAAGATAATTCTTCTTACTGCACAGTGATAGTCAAGAGTTCAGAGATCATAGGAAAATGCTTAAAATAATACAGTAGAATAGTTTTGACATCAACACAGAAAAACACTTAGTCTAATCTTCCTATTTCCTAGCTATTTCTAAGAGAAACACTAAAGTCTAAGATCCTACTTACATACAAACATAGGCAGAACTGGTGGTTAGTTGGATATTCTCAAGACAGATGCTAAAATGCTCTCTTTCTTTCTGTCCTTAAATTGATATCACAGTACCACTGATTCATTTCAGATTACATCATTTCTTTCTGGTTCCCAGCCTAATGGAAACTCAGAGGTTAATAGCCCTTTTGATCTTGCAGCTGGTCAGGAAGCCAGAGCAATAAAATAAATTATACATGTAAATTCTAGCCATTAACTCTGGCCTCAAAACAATAGGCAGAATGTCTCCCTCTAGACATCTCGGCTCTGAATTTTAGATCAAAGAACTTCACAATGCTTGACTTATCAGCTTTCTTACAGCAGAGTACACGGTTACATTTTTTTTCAGTTCAACATCCAATACAGTCTTTTCACATTTAAGAGAACAAGCCTGTGGCTTACATTAATATTTACAAATGGCAGAATTATCTACAAAATTCTATCTAGCTAGGCTGGCATCCTTCACCTATCTTCACAACTGCCTCAAAGTCGTCGACCAAATTTAACAGGCATGACCTCCCCTTGACAAAACCAAACTGTGTGGGATCGAGTGTTTGGAGGTTGCCGATGCCCTTGTTACTGAGGTCCATGATAATCCACTCCATGGCCTTGCAGATCAGGCTAGTAAGGCTGATGGATCTATAATTTCCTGGATCAGTGGACATTCCACCTATGTGCAAAGTTATGACAGTGGCTGTCCTCCACTTGGCTGGGATGAAGCCAGTACTAAGGCTTTGGTTGAAAATGGTGCCTAATGCTGCTGCAAGCTCCTGCCTGAGTTCATGTAGGATGCAGCCTGGGATGTTATAGGGTCCCATAGAAGCTGTAATTTTTGCCTTTGAGAGGGCAGTGATGACTTGCTCCCTAGTGATAAGGGGAGGGGGTCAGGTGCTGGGGATGTCTAATTTACTGATGGGGGAGACAGAGGGGTAACATTTTCACTGAACTTGTCTGCCAGCAGGTTAGCTATATCTATGGCATTTGTGTATGTGGTGTCCTTGACCACTAGTTCAGAGTAGATTTGAGTGCTTCCTTTGAGATTACAGACATATTTGAAGAAGGCCTTATGATTGTCTTTAGTAGATGTGGCCAGTTTGAACTTGAGGTTTGCTTTGGAGGATTTCACTAGTGCTCTTATTTGCAAGTTCAGGCTAAGGATAGATTGCTTCCAATTAGACACCTGTTCCTTCTTGGTCCTGGACAGCAATTTTTTTCCTTCCTTTTATTATAGAGTTTATTTATTGCAGATGTCCACCAGACAGGTTTACTCTTCCTTGAGGAGGATGATTTTGTCCTGGTGGGTATTCCTGATTCCATGCAGCTATATAAGTGCTTGTATAGCACTTTGGTGTAGGTTTGGACATATGTGCCAGTTCCTGTATAGGGGAGGGGGCTGTAAAGCTGTTTCTACCTTCCCTCAGGAGGTTGTAATCAACTTTGGTGAAGTTTTTTTGTTTGACCCTAACTGGGGGGGGGGGGTCAAGGGAGAAGGTGACTTTGAAAGTGACCACTTTGTGGTCGGATCTTACCAGGGAGGATGGGACTATAGGGATGCTGCAGTGGTTACTCATGTTGGTTAATACCAAGTCCAAGATATTTCCACCTCTTGTAGGGGTGTTGACCAGCTGGTTTTAAGCATTTGCATTGATGAAATCAAGGACTTTCTGAGCATTCAGGTTTTGGCATGTGTAGCTCTTCCAGTCTATGGTTGGATAGTTAAAGTCACCCAGGATCAGGGTAAAGGGTTGAATCTTCATAGATTCAAAAGGTCTAGATAGGTGGAGTGGGCATCTTGAGTCAAAGTTGGGGACCTGTAGCTAGTATAATTTGTATAGGGGTCTTGTCAATGGTTAACTGTACCTAGAGTGTCTCCCGTACATCATACTGTTTGACCAGCCTGGGGACGTGCATGCTTTTTATATATATTGCAACTCCACCTCCTTTTGCTTTGCTGCCCACGGTTCGGGGTCTGATTGTATGATAAGATGAGTAACCTGGTATGGCTGGAGTGCTCTCTGCAGCTTTGAACCAGGTTTTTGTGACTCCACAAATGTCATCATCCTCCAGGGTTAAGAATGCTTGCAGTGAGTGCAGTTTCATGTTTAGACTCCTAGTATTTAGCAGCATGACCTTTAATTTGCATTTTCATGAAATTTTCATGTTGGTAGTTTTGACCCCATGGCATTGACTAAAAAAAGCACTCTGGGGGAGGAAAGGGCCTTTGCCAGAAGCTTGAAGCCCAAGGAGACAGATGCAGGCCATCTCTGGCAAAACATTGTGGTTTGCCAATCATGTTTTCTCAGGCTGTCAGGTACTGGATCCCCTTGGAATGACACCAGAAACTAAGCCAATTGTTAGTCAATCATTTTCTGTTTGTATTGAGGCATCATTCTGGATGACACTAGAATGCTTCTTAAGGCTAGAAACATACCTGCCTGGCACATATATTCAGTGAGCTCAATCATGTCTCTCTTCATATAGTCCATGGAGGTGCATCACAAGTAATTCATGCCAACATGGGCTATGACAGAGTCATAACAGTAACCGTTGTTGAGACACTTGAGTGCATGGATGATATGGTGGATTCTGGCAACTGACAAACAACTAACTGAGTTTCTTCTTATCCAGCATGGTGAGGGGCACATCTATGTGTCTCACAGTGGAGTCTCCTATGACTAATATGTTGGGTTTATGTTTAGACCTTGGTGGCTGTGAGACACAGGTGTGTGGACTATGTGTAGTGTAGTAGGCAGTGGAGTTCGGGTGGGTTTTTGCATCAGAGGTCTTTTTTCTTTGGGTATGTTTTTGTTGAGGACCTCTGCATATGTGGGTGTGTTGTGTAGGTGTGGGTGGTGTTTGAGGTGTGGTGTTTGTGTTGCCAACCTTCTCAGTGCCAGATATACTGGCTTTTGAGGGAGAGAGCATAGACTCTAGGTTATTAATGTAATTGCATCTCTCGCAAATTGTGTTCCTAGGTTGTTGTAGTAGAGGGTTGTGTAAATGAGGTAGTTGCTACACTGCCTCAGGATGCCCATATCAACCAGACTGGCAGGAGAAAGTGTAGGAAATTATCCATCCATATTTGTCAGAATCTGAAGGAGAGAGGCCAGAGAGACCTAAGAGGGTAGAGGGTGGAAGGTCCAAGAGTAGTAGTACTACTAGATGATCACACAAGTGCTACTAAGGGACATTTGTAGCTGGAATACCTCACAAAGGATTAAAAACAGTGCAGCTGCAGTACGTGACATGCAAACAAGCCCAAACCAGCTCAAACTTAGGGTTTAAATACCACAAAAAATAGAAGATTCTAGTAACACAGAAATCTACCCAAACCTGCTAGTCCCTGCTTTCTATACCAATAAGCCTTTGCCAGACAAGGTCCAGGCAGCCCTGTTACTCTCACTAGCAGAGGTGATAGGCCACTACCAACACAAGATGGCTACGAGAAACACAGAAGGCAAA
The DNA here is from genome assembly GCF_019279795.1 of Protopterus annectens. Classification (NCBI taxonomy): domain Eukaryota; kingdom Metazoa; phylum Chordata; order Ceratodontiformes; family Protopteridae; genus Protopterus; species Protopterus annectens. Next base: position 148,410,444 of record NC_056737.1, read on the forward strand.
CATAAGATGGCTGCTAGAAACACAGAAGGCAAATAAAAACAGCTCTGGATGCAGCAAATCTGTATCCAGATTATGCTAATCAATTTAAGGGTTAAGAACACAATAAAACTGAAAAAGCACAGATTAACCACTTCCAGACAAAAACAGAACTGACAGTATGAAAAATACAGTTAAACAGTTTTGAAATGCAGTTAAGCAGTAATGAATTGCATGAAATAGCAATGAAATGCAGTTAATCAGTAAATTGCTTTAAAACAGTGCAAATGTGATAAATTAGCTCACAATCACAACAGTAAAAAACAGCTGAAATAAGGCAGCAGTTCAGTAGAATACTGTCATCATTTTAATAAGGCTACCGACAAGCAGTAACAAACGCGACAAGCTACCGACAAGCAGTATCAAATGCTGCAAATTAATGCAGTTGAACACCTAGGCACAATGATATAGGAAGAGGCTCAGTATATATATATATATATATATATATATATATATATATATATATATATATATATATATATATATATATATATATATATATATATATATATATATATATATACATATATATATATATATATATATACATATATATATATATATATATATATATATATATATATATATATATTTTTTTTTTTTTGTTTTTTTTTGTTTTGTTAAGTAGAAAGTGAGAAGACAGAAGATAATTCAAGTTTAACAAGCTAAAGGGGTGGGCCTTCACAACTGATCTCAATGTATTCAGTAGAATGAGCTGATGCAGTTGTACTGGGAGGAGTGTCCAATATCACATTTATAGTAGAGGTGGGCAACTCAAAAGACAGCAAGCTTCAACACCACAACAGCAGTTGGGTGGGTGGGGATTAAAGATCAGAAGTGAGGTAAGGACTGAATTCACTAAGCCTAAAAACAGTTGCACATTTTAAACAGATATGCAGCAATATTGTTTTAGTTAATCAGAAGTGCAGAGAACAGTTGAAAATAAGCACTTATCTTGTGTAGTCTCACAACAGTTTTTGTAAAACAGCAGAGCAAGGGCAGAAGGCCTAACTCACTGCAGCTTTGAGCAAACAAGCAGAAACTGGTTTAAACACTGGCTATTTAAGGTAGAGAAACAGGAACCAGCCAAATTATCCAATCAAAAAAAAAACAGAGCCCTGTAGCAGTGATCCTATCCAGATCAGACCAAACTGAAACCCCCTCCCATGAAGAAACAGCTAGGCCTCTCTAGACAAAGGACTAACTGTACTAGAAGTTCCAAAGGTCACAAACAGTACTACATTCAGCTCTATGCTAGTGTTTTTCAAGTGCAGTAACAAGCAAAATGACCAGAACAAACAGAGAAACAAAAAGGAGACAAAGATCAGAACAGAGGACAGGATTGAATTCACTAAGCCTAAAAAACAGTTGCACATTTTAAACAGATATGCAGCAATATTGTTTTAGTTAATCAGAAGTGCAGAAAACTGTTGAAAATAAGCACTTATCTTTTGTAGTCTCACAGCAGTTTTTGTAAAACAGAGCAAAGCATAACTCACTGCAGCTTTGAGCAAACAGACTTCTTACAGTAGATCTTTCTTGCATTTAAATGAACAGGTCTGTACAACAAATCAGCAGGATGCCTAAGCTGGCTGGTTTGTACAGTACTTCTGAAGAATTACATTCCCTGTAACCTCACTAATACTTAATGTAAGACTTCATTAAGAGTATTCCCCTTTTCAAGGGAGGAGAGGAACATAAAGTGGATAATTACAAACATATAAGCATATTACGTTCAGTATAATAAATTCTTGAGCAGATTGTACACATGTAGCTCATGTGCATTTACACAACACAGCCTACTATCAACTATGCAACATGCTTTTTGGCTTGGACACAGTACTCACACAGCACTTACTAAATTAGTTGATGATGTAGCAAGCTGTGAGAAAGGAATTAAGCACCACAACCTTATATAATGAGTTCTCTAAGGCATTTGATGTTTCTAACCATCATAATATTGGGTTCCCAATGAAAGTTTGGGGATTATAATAGTGATCCTCAGGAAAAGTGAAAATTTAAGTGATAACAGAGAATATATACAAACTGAAATTGTGTTAATCTCATAGTAGTCCTCCTAATCTAAGGTTTGGGGGCACTGCAGGAGTATGAAGCCCACTCTAACAAAACACTCAAATGTAACAGTGAGTTTCAAAATTCACTGCTATTTGCATTGAATTGCCCTTTAATTTTCAAATGTGTTGGGAATACCATTATTAGAGCTTACACTTCCAATGTGGAGCTCACAATATTATTACAGGAATTCCTCTCCATAGGTTGCTGCAATATAACAACTAACTAGTTCAAAACATGCCTGAAAATTGAACCCAAACAGTAGTACTCCATATAGTAATATTTCATTTTGGAACCCAAAGAGTAATGCGGCACAAAGTAATATTTCATTCTGGAGTCCCTCAAGACTCAGTACTGGACCCTCTACTTTTCAGTGTTTTTACCAATGATGTGCACTTGTATACAGAGTCAGAATGATTTAGTATGTGGGTGACTATTATTCTACTACACATTGCAATGAGCAGGGACATCGTCATCTCTGAAATGCAAGCAAGCGTCGCTCTCACACACACACACACACACACACACACACACACACACACACACACACACACACACACACACACACACACAAAACATTGTTATTCTCCTTGCTAAATCTCAGCAAATTAAACCTCAATAAGAAAAAGACTGAATTGATGATATTTGGCATTCATAGCCAGAACAGTAGGATTTATCATCTTGAAAGGAGATACCAGGGACTAATGACAGAATGGAAATAATTTGGGTAATTCTGGATAACATGTTAACTTTTGGTAATCAAGCTAACAATACAGTTAAGGATATAAAGAGAATACATGGAGCAATTTAAAGGCGTAATGGATGCCAAAGCCAAAAACAAGACCAACTCTGGTAAACTCTTTCCTTGTCCAAAAACTATTTTATGGTATAGTCAACAATGGTGAAATCTGTTTCTTCTAAACTTTCAACAGCCTGTCTTGGAATTGGCAGATTTGCTGCCTATGTCTCAAGCCATGGGTATCACCGTGAACAGCTCAACAAGTTAAACTGGATGATACTAGACAGCAAAATATAATATATACATCATAATTTCATCTATACCATACTTTATCTAACTCCCTGCCTGCATTAAATTCCCTATTTACCTGGCATACCACCAGTAGAAACATTAGATCAGACAACAAATACTATGCAACCAAAACCAAAATATCCAGTATGATAAGGCCCCAAGCTCCCACCCAAGTACTGAGGGGACTCATTTCCTCCAGAAGGCAGATCAGTTGCAAACTAACCGCTTCAAAAATATATATAGATTCTGCCCTAAATTGCCAACTTAGTGGACTTCATGAGGCATAACATTATACTTTTAATAGCAACCAGTCATGCAACTTGTACTACAAATCAAATGTGGTTAAATCTGTGATTTTAAACAGTATAAAACCACTGTTTTGTATAAATAATTGTTAGTGGAGATAAATATTTCAAACTGTGAAATAACCACAACTGTACATACTAAATTAGACTTCTGCTTAAATTGAAACAATGTATTTGTGTTACTTGTCAGTCATGAACTTGAATTTATAACTGCCTATTTGCCAGGGATTGGGGGTAAAAGGGGCCATGAACAACTCCCCAGTCTGGATAAGAATGTAAATAAGTGCACTGTATTAACAACAGCAGAAGCATGTTTGTAACAGCTCTTGCTTCATATTTACTAACTCATTGCAGAAAGTAACATTTGTGAGTTGTAAACTGTTATGATCTTGCTACAAACCTATTTATTCACTTGGAAACCAGGAATCACTTTATTGCCAATTGTAACAGCAGTTAAGCGCTTTTGTCTTCACCATAAAGGCTTCTTCAGAACAGTCCTGAAGAAACGTTTATGGTGAAGACAAAGGCGCTTAACTGCTGTTACAATTGGCAATAAAGTGATTCCTGGTTTCCAACCGATTCTATGAGCCTTCTTTTTGAGTATTTCTGGTCTTGGAATTTATTGGTTACTATTTATTCACTTGTTATATACTACCTGTAATCTATTATGCACTATTACCATATATAAAACTTACTGCAGTATGCTCAGTTTAGCCACTGACTGTGCACTCTGTGGGACTTTATTTCCCAGGCTTATGCTGAAAATAGGCCTGACCCAGTGAACTTAGACAGGTTCATAAACCATAGATGAAATTGCTGTCTAAGGGTTTGTGGTCTGTCAGAATGTTATTATGTTTCCCATATACAGTAATGAAATTTCTGACAAGCAAACATTATGGCTAATCTCTTCTTGGTCTGCCGATATCTAATCTCTGCATCTGTTAAAACTCAATGCCAAAAGGCAAGAGGTCTGTCCTACTGCAGTAACACTGCTCCTAACCATTTTTGGGTTGCATCTCTTTGAAATGTGACTGGTGAGGCAACATCTTAATATTTAAGCATTGATGCAGCAGTTACTATCTTTTTCAGAAGTTCAAAAATTCTAGATTTTGTCTGTGATTAATTCCAGAGTATATTCTGCTCACTATTTCAGAGGTACGGTAATATCTGACAAGTGTGGTATGAATTTGGACAGGTATTGAACCCATCTCCAAGAATCACATTAATCAGGTTTATCAGTAAGAGTTTGCTTGTTTACTATGGCATGCAGTTTGCCAATATTTGTCTGTAACCCATCAAAAATGCTTACCCCTGTTCAGCTGCAAACATTATTACTATAGTCTGTTCAACAGCTTAATTAAGCCACTCTAATACTATTGCCTTGTAGCATTCCAGAAAATTGTCTTTAGCAGTGTTTGCAACACCTTCTAGTATCCCTCAAACATGTTGGCCACTGAACACTAAAATCCCTCTCATGATGACAGAATTTCAAATGCCAGTCTTAGATTGTTTGCACTCAAGGGTGTACTGAGTGCACATAACTTAGATCCTAGCTTGTTTTGCTTAATATGCACATATTCATGATTTGCATTTAGCATAACAAAAACTTTACAGTGGACATACTGATTACCCTTTGCAGACTGTTGTAGTAGTTATATGTCCTTTGAATCCATCTGCTAGATCCTTTGGATATATGCAAATCTTTTTGTCCTGTTTAACCACATTCACCACACCCTGACCCATTTAGTAAGTTCTGTTGCCTATCACCCCAAGTGATGCCATGCATTTAAGCTCCTTCTATCTTTTCTTTAAGAGTACCAGGTACTTTACATGGGAGCACTTTTGGCTGACATCAAAGATTGAAACAATACTAATTTCATGAACTTTAATCATACTTTGACTTAGGAATGGAGTCCATTCTCATTATGGTATTAGAAGCCCAAAAGACCTGGAGAAATTAAAAAAGAGAGACACCTGTCACTGGTGACGTTTTTTATGGCATCTTGATGTCATACTCCCTCTCTTCAAGCATCCTAAATCCTCCAGTAAATTGGACTAGTATTCCTAGGACATACATCTTTGCTCCTGCAGTTTGCATTTTGTTTCTGTATGTGCAATGAAGTGCTAACAGCGGACATTTTCTTTGTTTTCTTTTTGGTAAGCATTTTGCCTTCAACATTTTAAAAATGATGATTTTTATTCATCACAGTCACCAGATTAGATAGTATGCGCACTGGTTCTGCATTAGCACTACTCAGACATTCACAATTACTGCCATCTCAAGTGTTTTGCTCCTGAAACTGTAAATTGTGTTCCTTACATCTACAAATGTGCAATTTTGTGGACCACTGACCCTTGCAGATCCTCTCTGTACTGCTTATTTACTCTGTGTCGACCACTAACCCTTGCAGATCCTCTCTGTACTACTTATGTACTCTTTGTGTGGACCACAGACCCTTGCAGATCCTCTGTGTACTAATTATGTACCCTTTATGTGGACCACTGACCCTTGCAGATCCTCTCTGTACTACTTATTTATGCTTTATGTGGACCACAGACCCTTGCAGATCCTCTCTGTACTACTTATTTATGCTTTATGTGGACAACAGACCCTTGCAGATCCTCTCTGTACTACTTATTTATGCTTTATGTGGACCACAGACCCTTGCAGATCCTCTCTGTACTACTTATTTATGCTTTATGTGGACCACAGACCCTTGCAGATCCTCTCTGTACTACTTATTTACTCTTTATGTGGATCACTGACTCTCACATATCCTCTCTGTACTACTTATTTATGCTTTATGTGGACCTCAGACCCTTGCAGATCCTCTCTGTACTACTTATTTACTCTTTATGTGGATCACTGACCCTCACAGATCCTCTCTGTACTACTTAGTTATGCTTTATGTGGACCACAGACCTTTGCAGATCCTCTCTGTGCTACTTATTTACTCTTTATGTGGATCACTGACCCTCACAGATCCTCTCGTACTACTTATTTACTCTTTATGTGGACCACAGACCCTTGTAGATTCCCTCTGTGCTACTTATTTACTCTGTGTGGACCACTGACCCTCGCAGATCCTCTCTGTACTACTTATTTACTCCTTATGTGGACCACTGACCCTCATAGATCCTCTCTGTACTACTTTACAATTTGTGAGAAGCTGTTGGGCTGGATAGGGTGGGTGGAACTGGAGGGTGTTTCTGCTCAGGTCCTGGGGTAGATATGTTTCCTTGGCCTCACCTCATTGCTTGCTCACCCAACTATAGATGTTCCATGCAAATGGTAGGGTGTAGGGTCATAACCAACTAAACCAAGCCACTGTGAACAGCAGTGATGGATCCCTGGGTTCACTTACACTCCCATGAACTTGATAGCTAGTCTTTCAAGAGAACTAGCACCCTTCACATGGTGGAGTATACAGTTACCAGACACTAAGTCAGTATATGTGAACAGTATGGATCAGGCACTGGAGAAAGGTGGAAGAAGTGCTACAGAAGCAGTGATACCCTTAACTGATGATAACAGGAAAGATTGTAAAAAAAAAATACAGCTCAAATCTTTGAATTCAGGTCTTTGTTCTCTAGGCTGATTAAGACTGTGTAACAATTTGTTTAAAGTAGTTATAGGTCATGTTGCTTTGATTAATGATATCCTATGTAAATGTGGACAGTAACAACCGAAAAAGGTATAAAAGTATATTGGTGCACACATTTTGTTACATATTTTTTTTGACTACCCTAGTAATTCTTTTAATATTTCATATATACCTTTTGTTCTCTGTATGAATTCATGTTTCTGTCTCAGCCACACAGAAAACTGCTCACCAGCTTGGTCCTTACCATTTTTCCTGAAAGCATGCCTCAATCATTAGCCACTTTCTCTATGACGAAGGCCTTCCAGATTGCACCCCTTCTGAACTAGTTTAAGTGAATCTCTCTTGCTCCTGTCCTGTACGTTAATTAAAGGTAACCATTTTTACTAGCTGTCCTTTTTTGTGTGGCTCTGTCCTCTATGCTGCCTCACTTTTATGTAGATTTATTATCCTTGACAAACTTGAGAAATGATGTATATGTGCAAGAGAAATTGTCATCGCTGTAAAGAGAACTACACAAATGTAAGTATGCAAATAAAGCATATTAACATCAAGTTATGGATTTATAAGAAATGGGCAATTCCAGGTTACACCACTGGGTGACAGTGTACTGGTGAACTTAAGTGTCTCAAGAGCAGAGGCACTCGGAAAGAAATTCCATGTAGCAACAGCATTTAGCATAATGCACATGCAAGTTTACCTGACGGTAGATGCTACACTAAGGCAACCAGTGGACTGATGTTGGGGATGAGAGGGCTGGTAGGTAAGGCCATGCATAATCTGCTATTACAGAAGCTTCTTGATTGTATTTAATAGCACAGTGAGTACAAGGCAGGTACAGACTGGAAGAGAACATTCTGGCAGAAATCGGCGACATGTGACACCACACAGAGATCAGGAACATCTTATTTCGGTTGTCAGTATTAGAAACACAGTAAAATATGTACCGTCAGCTAGCACTTTCAATCATAACTCTCAAGTGTCCAGAATTTCACAGAATGTCCAGATATAGCCTCATATTTTTTGGTCTGTTCCTCACAAAGCTTGTGGTTTTCTGTCAAATCATTGGTGATTAAAGTCATTAAATAAAGACACACATTTTAGTTTCATACTATTACGCTAGCAACTTTCTAAGTTTATAGAGCAATATTTAAAATCTTTCCATGTTTTGGGGGTCTTCCCCCCTCCCTCCAATTATTTTTGGCTTTGTCCAGATTTCTTGGACTAAGAGTTTGAGAGATATACTTTCAAGTGGTCCACAGGTGACAAAGTGCATCTTCAAAACAGCAAATGGAAGCAGTTCTTGACTGCCACTACACCCTATATAAGAGAGTATATGTTCCAAGAAACAATATCTGAGTACATGGAGACTATGTATAACTTTCACCATAGTACAGGTAAAGCTATAGTACTTTGGACTAACACATGTAATTGTAATGGTTTCAGCTACTCTAGGCACAAATGTGTTTGGACACAAAAGGTTCTCACTCTGTGAACTCACTGCAGGAGTTTTGTAGCACTGATCTCATCTTTAATGTGTACATCATCTATCCTGCAGAATAAAGTGCACACACCTGGCAGCTCAGTTACCCATATGGATTACTCCATGGTCAGAGCAGGGAGAATTCAGATGGATGAGTGTGGAATACAACACAGCTGTGTAACTACAGTAAATAGTACAAACTTTTATAAGTAAACTATGCATTTATCATATCACTGAAACTGAACAAAATGCAGGAATTGTGCAAAGGTAAAGCAAACTGCCTTACCCACCCCTCAAAATAAAAATAAAACTCATGGTAAGAGGGTAATCTGTGTCACAGAGCTCTCTGTTAGTAGTACCAGGATCAGCAGCCATACAATGGAACACAGACGTGTAGGGTCTGATTGCAGGTAAGTACTGCTTCACACACTTAGGTTACCCAGAATCAGCAGTTATACACTGAAACACAGACATGTAGGGTCTGTTATCAGGTAACTACTGCTTCACAAACATAGGTTACCCCGGATCAGCAGTTGTACACTGGAACACAGACTTGTAGGTTATGATAGCAGGTAAGTACTGCTTCACACACTTAGGTTACTAGGGATCAGCAATTATACACTGGAACACAAACTTGTAGGGTCTGACAGCAACAGCAGGTAAGTACTGCTTGGGTCTGATAGCAGGTAAGTACTGCTTCACACACCTAGGTTAGTCCGGATCCAGCAGTTATACACTGGGATACAGACATGTAGGGTCTGACAGCAACAGTAGGTAAGCACTGCTTCGCACACCTAGGTTACAGTACCTATTAGCAATTATACACTGGAGCATAGACATGTAGGTTATGATAGCAGGTAAGTACTGCTTCCCACACCTAGGTTACCTGGGATTAGCAGTCATAGACTGGAACACAGACATGTAGTGTCTGATAGCAGGTAAGTACTGCTTCACAAACCTAGATTACCCAGGATCAGCAGTTATACACTGGAACACAGACATGTAGGGTCTGATAGCGGGTAAGTACTGCTTCGTACACCCAGGTTACCCAGTATCAGCAGTTATACACTGGAACATAGAAAATGTAGAGTCTGATAGCAGGTAAGTGATGCTTCACCCACCTAAGTTATCCAAGATCAGCTTTTACACACTGGACCACAAACATGTAGAGTCTGATAGCAGGTAAGTACTGCTTTACACACTTAGGTTACCTGGGATAAGCAGTTATACACTGGAACACAGGCATGTAGGGTCTGATAGCAAGTAAGCGCTGCTTCACAAATCAAGATTACACAGAATCAGCAGTCATATACTGGAACACAGACATGTAGGGTCTAATATCAGGTAACTACTGCTTCACAAACCTAGGTTACCCAGGATCACCAGTTACACACTGGAACACAGAAATGTAGGGTCTGATAGCAGGTAAGTGCTGCTTCACACACCTAGGTTACCCAAGATCAGCTTTTACACACTGGAACACAGACATGTAGAGTCTGATAACAGTTAAGTACTGCTTTGCCCACCTGTGTTATAGTACCTATTATTAGTCATAGACTGGAACATGGAAACATGCTGTTTAACAGCATGTACTGCTTGGCAAAGCAGGTAAGTAGTGCATGACATATCCAGGCTCTACCCATTTGCATATCACATGGATAAGCTAAAGGATGTACTTAACTGTTTTATTTATTTATTTTTTACATCAGTCCAAGAACTATCCTATGTTTGTCCCATACCCTCCTGAATTCTGTCATTATTTTAAGTGATAACACGATTTTTAAGATGTATTTATTTATTAACCTGGCAAGTGACCTGCTCATTCCTCAATCCTTTTTAGTCACAACCCAGAAAACAAAAGTAAAGGAAAATACAATAGTTACATGAAGAGGTTACAGAAGCAAATCAAACCAGCATATTTTTAGGAACTGCATGGAAACCAAAGTGCCAAAATAAAGCTACTCCCACCACTGGGAGACTATGCAAGTTTCATAGAGGCAGTAATTTGAGGTCAGGATTAAATTGCAGAACCTGGACCCTAAGCCGGTGGGAAATAATTATTAATCATGAAAAAATGCTTCTTTGTATTTTCACATAGTCTTCCTCAATATATTTTCAAACTGTAGTCTGCTGTTCTCACGTATCTTCGTTTTTTAAATAACTCACCCACTTAGCCTTTGTGTAGTCCCCCAAGGTACTTAAATGTTTCTACTATATCTCCTCTTCCACTTTATTAACAGCATACTTATTAATTTCCTAGTTGTCTACCTTATAAATTCTGACAAAGCTCACTTACTATTTCTGTTTTCCATTTCTGTCTTTTCTTTTTTGCCAAAACACAGGAAACCTAGATTTTCAGAATGGCTCACAGTACTGCACATGGAGTCTTGTCAGCTGACCATATAAAGGGATTGTCTTCTAGTATGATTCAGCTTCCTTCTGTGTTGTTGGCTTATCTTTTTTTACTTAAACAATTTTATTACAAAACATTTCACAAGTAACAGAAAACAAAACCATAACACAGCAATATACATGAAGTGCATCCGCTGTAGCATCTATATGCTAGGAGTAGTAAAAGTGTCAGGGCAAAAAATGAGAATAAAAAAAAACTGTGAGGCTGCACTGTTTTACTAAACTAAGGAGGAATCACTTTATATTAGCTATGCATACTCAAACATTGGCTTTGGAAATCCTAATGACCACAATAGCCTCAATTTCTTTGACTTACATATTTGTTTTTAATTTTTATTGGATTTTCTGTTTGTAAAATAATCACAACAATATTTACAGTCAGAGATTTGTGAACATAATAAATGAAAAAATGCCAGCTAAACTTCACACAAAAGAAACAACTATTTACAGGGGTGTCCATTAACCATCAAGTCATTCAAGTTATTATGTATTACATTAAATCTGAAATGCAGTTATTTTTGGTTGCCAAGCAGATCTCAAAGTTTTGTCCATGCATTGTAGCAAGAGGTAATCCTGGCTGTTCTTGTCTTAATTGTAATGATTTCCAGGTGACAGACTTCATTTGCAATATTTATAAATTATTTGAAGGAGGGTGTAGATTCGTTCTTCCAATTCTGAGTTATAACCTTTCTTGCTATAAATAGTATAGACCACAAAACGTGATATTTCATTTTTTAACACATATATGAATAGGAGTGTTAAAAAGGATTAGTGATTTAGATTAAACAAATTTACCTACAAAAAGCCTGTAAAAAGAGATTAATGTTATTCCAATAAGGTGTTAAGGCGGTACAGTCAAAAAACATGTGTTGCCAATCCGCTTTAAGTTCTTGTTTACATCTCCAACAAACTTGTTTTTGCTTGAACATTATTCAGTTTTATGTGGTGTGAAGAAAGGTCTATGTAAAAATTTTCAAGTAAAGATATTCCATCCATGAAATGAAGTTGTATGCTTAGAGGATATTAGAATTAATTTTTTATCTTCATCTTCTATTATTAATTTGGGTAAAATAGTTCCTATATTTGTCATTGCAACTTTTTGTTTCTCGCCTCATAATTCTATATAATTTGGATTAGAGACCCTGTCCCAATGTGTTTTGTTGCATTAATAATTAAATCAATTTTGGGATATGATCTCTTATCCTTGGTTGTATTAACTTAATTTCAACCTTCTACATGTTGTCTGCAGGATTGTACATCTAGCCATGTGTCTTTATCTAAGTTATATTTGTTCTTAATATAATCAACAGAATGTAGCTTTTCATCTTTCATTAATGTAAACCAATATATCAGATTTCATAGGTTCATAGGTTGATACTAGGCTATCAGCCCTAGGGCCTATACAAGCCTAGCCTTACTTCTCTGGACCCTGGTCTAGCAGGCCGACTGACGTGATCCCTGGGGTGAATTTCCTTTCTCCCATCCAATCGTCAAGGTTCCTTTTGAAGAGGGCCAAAGGGCCAAAGAGGCAATCTGCTTGACATGTATGGGCAATCTATTCCAGAGTCTGGGGAGTCTCTGGGTCAGGAACCTATCCCTCCAGCATGTTTTGTTTATTGTAATGACAAGGTTTAGATCCCAGGAGCATGTGGCTCTGAGGGATTGGGATTTCTTTAAGTGTAGCATGTCCAACAGCTCTGGGTTTGACATGGCCTTGTATGTTAAGCAGAGATCGCCTCTGAGTAGACGATACGTGACAAAGTATAGCTGGAGTTTTTTAAGGTGGTCAGCGTAGGGCATCTGCTTTAGGCCTGTGATTCTTTTAGTGAGTTATTTCTGTGGCCTTTCCAGTTGTTACAGATGTTTGAGAGGTACATACCAAATGGGGCATTGTATTCTCTAATGGATCTAATGAGGGATGAGTACAGTGGGACAATGACCTCCTTTTTTCTGGATGAAAAGCCCTTAGTGATGAGGTGTGCCACATAGAAGGATTTCCTGACTGTTGTGGTGATGTGGTTATTGAAGGTAAGTCCACTGTCCACCTGTGTCCCTAAGTCTCTTATCACACTTTCGGTGTTTAGTGTACTGCCACCTATATGGTAATTCATGGGTACATGCTTTTTCCCACAGGGAATAACTATACATTTCTTGGCATTGATCTTGAGCCCATGGCTCTGGCACCAAGCAACTGTTTCTGTAAGGCCCTTTTGTAGAGTATCCACATCATTTGGGGATTCAATAATGGCTCCCAGTTTGCAGTCATCTGCGAACTTTGTTAGCCAGAGTCCATTAGTGTTGGCCTGTACTTCAGAGAAGTAGATGCCAAACAAGAGCGGTCCCAGGACTGAACCCTGAGGTACTCCACTTTTCACTTGTCTGGAGCTGGATTTGGAGTCGGCTACTTTTACAGTGTGGGTTCTATCAGTAAGCAAGTTAACAACCCACTGGGTGAAGTAGGGATTAAAGCCTAGCTTAGTAAGTTTATCTATGATTCCAGAGTGGGGGAAGGTGTCAAAGGCCTTGGCAAGGTCTAGATAGGCTGTGTGAACCACCTTAACCTTGCTCTGGAGACTGATTTGAAGAAGTCAATCAGGTTCAGGAGACAAGATCGGCCCTTCACGAACTCAAACTGGGTGGGGTCCAGTGTTTGAAGGTTGCCAATGTCTTTGTTTATAAGTTCCATGATAATACGCTCCATGGCCTTGCAGATAAGGCTCGTCAGACTGATGGGACAGTAGTTTCTGGGATCCAAGGTGGATCCCCCCTTGTGGAGTGGGATAACTGTAGCTCTGCGCCACTCAGTAGGCACAAAACCTGAGATGAGGTTATGATTAAACATGACACTTAGGTGAGGTGCCAGTTCATATTGTAGTTCATGTAGTACACAGCCCGGGATGTCATCTGGTCCCATGGATGCTGTATTCTTAGCTTTGGAGAGTGCGTTTTTTGCCTGTGTGGCCGTTATTACCAGAATTTGACAATCTTCCAGTATTGAGATGGGCCATTTAGGGGGTGAGAGGGGGTGAAGTTGGCACTGAATCGATCTGCCAGGATATTGGCAATATCCTTTGGAACAGTATATTTAATGCCATTCTGTTTTAGCTCAGAGCAGATCTGAGTATTGACATTTAGATTCTTGACATATTTATAGAATGCCTTGTGGTTGTCTTTGGAATCTTTGGCAATTTTATTTTCGTAACTAGCTTTGGAGGATTTTATGAGGGATCTCACTTTCTTACTGAGGCTGGTAAGGGAGTTTTTTGCATCCTGGAATTTTCCTCTTTTCTGCAACAGTTTCTCCCTTTTGTTGTAAATTTTGTTTATGGCAGGGGACCACCAGATTGGCTTCCTTTTTTGGATGAGAGCATCTTGGTTCTAGTTGGGATGGCACGATTCATGCATGAGTGGATGTGCTCAAACAGTGCCTTAGTGTAGGATTCAGCAGTTGAACTTTCAGTTTTCCTCTTTAAATGTGATAATTGTTTCTAACTTTGAGGTGGAGATGTTATTTTGGGAGTACACCACAGGAAATATAAGGAAGATCCAGCCTTTATATGTCAGGTTTCTATATATAAAATTTTAAAAGTGTTTAATACAGTAGAAATGAAATAGGAGTCACTTGTTTGGTGTTGACTTTTCCTATAAGGTAATCCTTTAATAAGCAATGTAGACTGTTATTTAGTATGAGATAATTATTAGAATATCTATTATGTTTAGAGTTTATAAAAAGATTTCCTAAAAGCTCTATCCACCTAGCTGTGTGTTATTAATCCAAAGATATATTGATTTTATAATTGATCATAACAAATATAATTCTAGAGCTGATAGCCCTGTCTCTCCTGCTGTCCAGTCTCTCATATGATGGTTTAAAGCAATTCTTGGTTTACTGTTGTACCAGAGAGCCAATGAGAGATCAGATGGCATAGTGGTTAAGGCCTTCGCCTCCCATGAACAAGGTACAAGGCTCGATCCTACCTCCGACCAATGCCTGTTTGGAGTTTGCATGTTCTCCCTGTGTCTCCGTGGGATTTCTCCCATGTCTGAAAAACATGCTGAGTGTTTCCATCTCAAACTCACCAATGAATGGAGTTGTGGGCAGCAACACAAACTCTACATGGTGCCCTATAGGGGGAAGAGCTGTACAGACCAACCACTTTGGGCATCTACTGTGGTGTGCAGTATCCTCAAGATAGGAGAACATGGATCACACACTGCATGCCGTGGCAGGGCTAGCTACTCGATGGTGTAAAATATGGCTCTAGGTGATTTGGTCATGTTGACTAATGTCGCCAAAAATGGGCATGTGGGTAGTTACCGGTTATAAGTGGGTTGAGGACCCAGGCCTACTCTGACCCATGCCAGGGCCCCTTGCTAATGGTGGGAGGGATATATGTGCCCCTATTGGCCAGTGTGTGCTGCCATAATAAGCTACTGGCTGGACGGTGTCTAGTTGCCCAGCCTGGGTTACCTGGGATAGCTCTGTTGAGCGAAAGCTGGATATAAAACCAACCAACCTGCCAAACATGAACTGAGAATTGCTATGTTTAATGTAGGTTCACTGATAGGAAGCAGCTTGGAAGTGGATGATGTGATGATTCGGAGGAGGCTGGGCATCCTATATATCCAAGAGATGAGATGGAAGGGCAGTGCAGCAAAGCCACTTGGCTTGGGATCCAGAGTCTACTACTCAGGTGGAGGGCAGGCTAGAAATAGTGTAGGAATTGTGGTGAGAGAGAGGCTTGAGAAGGCAGTAGGGATATCATCAGAATTAATGAGAGACTCATCAGGCTCATGGCAGTCAGACTCCAGTGTAATGATAGGGCAGTATTCATAATCTCAGCCTATGCCCCACAGCAGGGTTGTCATAGTGAGGAAAAAAGTGCATTCAGGCAGCAGTTGCAGGACCTACTAGATAAAGCAGGACAACATGAATTGGTGATGATAATGGATGGTGACTTGAATGCACATATTGGGACAGACAGAACAGGATATGAGGACTGCCTGGGTTGCCTGGGTCCACATGGGTGGGGCAACAGGAATAAAGAAGGAGAAGCCATTCTAGACTTCTGTCTGGAAAATGGCTTGATAGTAGCCAACACATGGTTTAGAAAGAGAGACAGTCACAAGATCACATACAAGAGCAGTCAACATGCAACTCAGGTAGATGTCCTCCTAGTAAGGAAAAGGCATTGGGGTAGAATCCATGATTGCAAAGTCATCCCCAGTCAGCCCACAGCATAAACCACTAGTTGCCACAATCAGCTGTAACCAGTGGTCAGAGAAGGCTCTAAGCTCAACAGAGACCAGGCTGAAGACCTGGAAGTTGACTGGAGAGAAAGTACAACAGTTCAAGGAATTAAGAGGAGGAAATAGGTGGAGTTGAAGAAGAGTGGCAGCACCTAAAAACAGCATGTGTTAGGACTACAGAAAAAATATGTGGCAAAGCCAGGTATGGAAATAAGGTACATAAGGAAAGCTGGTGGTGGAATTCAGAAGTCCAGGAAGTCATCAAAAGAAAGAAGGAGTGCAGGCAGAAGTGGGAGATAGAAAAGACTGACCAGGCTAGGAAGGACTACTGGTTGGCTCTCAAAGAAGCTAAGAAGGAAGTTGCAATAGCAAAGAATAGGGCATTGGAGGCACTGTACCAACTTCTGGAAAGTGACTCAGTAAGGGGCACAAAAAAACTATATCAGGTTGCAAGGCAAAGACAGAAAGATAAAGAAGATGGACACCCTTCATAACGGATGCCAGCAACAACCTACTCACCAGTCCAGAGCACGTCAAAGGTAGATGGACACCCTTCATAAGGGATGCCAGCAACAACCTGCTCACCAGTCCAGAGCACGTCAAAGGTAGATGGAAGGAGTATTTCCAGCAGCTTCTAAATGAAGAAACCCCCACAGAAGCTGTACTGTCCCAGAAACAGCCTATGATGAGAGAAGAAGAGGAGCCCACCTTAGAAGAAGTAAGATCAGCATGATGAAGTCAGGGAAAGCAGCAGGCTCAGATGAGGTCACAGTAGATATGATAAAGATGCTGGGTGAGATTGGGGAGAAATGGCTCCTGAGGGTACTAATAGCAGTGTGGAGAGAAAGGCATATCTCAGATGACTGGAGAATAAGCATACTCATGCCAGTGTACAAGAACAAAGGGGACATCCACAACTGTGGGCAGTATAGAGGCATCAAACTCCTTTCACATTGCATGAAAATTCTGGACAGGGTGACTGATAAATGGATACACATAGTAGTAGAATGTAAGATGGGATATGAGCAGTTTGGATTCATATCAGGATGCAGCACAATTGACCCAATGTTTGCATTGAGACAGATACTTGAGAAGAAGCTAGAGATGAGGAGAGAGTCCAAGTAGGCATTCCTAGACTTGGAGAAAGCATATGTAAAGGTCCCAAGAAAGCTGATCTGGGTAGTACTGCAGTGGTTTGAAGTCCCAGAAACATTGGTAGAATTAGTGCAGGCTATGTACAAGGACCCAATGACTCAAGTATGAACAGTGGTCAGCCTCACAGAGGGGTTCCCAGTGGGAGTGAGTGTACATCAGGGTTCAGCTCTGAGCCCACTGCTGTTCATACTGGTGATGGACTACATTAGCAAACAGGTTGGAGGGGACAGATCAACAAAGCTGCTGTATGCAGACGATGTGGCAGTACAGGCAGAGTCTGAGCTAGAACTTCAGCAAAGGATAGGAGAATGGAATGCAAATCTGAAGGCATATGGGATGAAGCTAAGCACAGATAAGATGGTGATAATTGCAGCAAATTGGGGAAATCAGAAGAAGCTGAGAATAGAGATTGAAGGGAAGATAGTGGAAGAGATAAACAGCTTCAAGTATCTGGGATGGGTAGTTGAAGAGAAGGGTAGTCTGAATGAAGAGGTCAAAGGTAGAATCAGAGGGGTTGCAGCCAACTGGCATAGAGTATGAGGTGTAGTCTATGGCAGAAGAATGTCAAAGAAGCTGATAAGTGATGTGTACAAGACAGTGGTGTGACCAGTACTACTGTATGGTATAGAAACCTGGACAGTAAAGGCAGAACAGTTGAAGAAGCTAGAGATGGTGGAAATGAAGTGCCTGAGAAAGGTGGTAGGATGCACACTATGGGACAGACGAAGAAATGAGGACATAAAAGCAGATGCCAAAGTAGTTCCATTTGCAGAAAAGATCAAAGAGAACAGATTACAGTGGTTTGGGCACGTGTAGAAAAGCAGAAGACAATCTGGTGAGGAAGATTTGGGACAGACAGGAAGAACGAATGAGGAAGTGAGGACATCCAGCAAAGAGGTGGATGGATTGTGCGAAAGAAGATCTGTGACAGTCAGGCATGAGTGTTGAAAAAGGCAGGAGTGTGGCACTGAATCAAGATAGTTGGTGACAGTTAACATGATACCCCAACCCCATGTAGAATAATGGGAAAAAGGGGTCTGAGGATGATGAAAGAGGACATCCTTGTTTGGTTCCTTTCAAAATTTGTATAGAATTGTTTTGCATATTTTAACATATGCAAAACAATCATTATAAAGAAGATTAATAAGATGTGTGAAGTTACTCGAGAAATTATATTCTTCTAAAACCAGCAAGAGATATTTCCAGTTTACCAAGTCAAAACGCTATTAATATCAAGACTCATTAATGTTAAGTTCACTTTTGTTTTATTTGCATAGTCAATTACTGTGAGTATTCTTTTAATATTATCTTAAGTATTTCTGTTTAAGATAAAGTCAGTTTGATCTTCGTCAATCATGGAGGGTAGAATATATTTTAATCTATTCACATGAATTGCCATAAACAATTTATAATCTACATTTAAAAGTGAAATCAGCCTGTATGAAAAGCATTCAGTAGGATCTTTGTCAGTTTATATATTGGAGAGATAAGAGTATATTTCCAGGAAGGAGAAACTTTAGCTAGGTCCTTAACTATAGAAAAAAAAAACTTGTGTAGTGTAGCTAGGGCTTTTTTGGGTAACAGCTTATAAAGTTCAGATATAATCCCATCATCACCTGGTGCTTTATTAGGTTTCAGTTTAGAAATCTGAGTTTGAAGTTTAGACATAGAGATTGGTTTGTCAATTAATTTCATTTGGTCATCAGATAGTTAAGTTTTATATTTTTAATAAATATTTTAATTATTTCTCCTTGATCTATTAATATATTATTTGGATTGATTTTGTTATAATAATCTCTGAATTCCTTTAGAATATCTTTTGTTTCTATTACTTTTTTCTTCCTGTACACTTCTTTTTTGTGATTGGAATTACTGAGTAATTTTGTTTTTGTGGCTAAATTGTGCATAGATTTTGGGTAAATAGAAAAGTTAATCATCGTAAACTTCTTAAAGTTGATTTTAGCATTATGGTTTAAGATTTCCAAGTGTTTGTTGTTTAGCTTATTATTCTGTTCTGCATTATTATTTTTATTTGTCTGATTTTCTAATTTTAACTTATCAAGTTTTTTGTATTTCATGTTATTTTTTGTCCCATTGTTTTTTTTTTTTGATGACCAATTAGTGACTCTACCAAAAAGATATGGTTTTAGTGGGGTCTGTATTATATTTTTGAAAGTTTCAAACATCAAACACCATATGGTCGACACTATGAGTGATGTTTGAAATTTCGAAAATATAATAAAAAAATAAAAATAAAAAAACTATACTTACCTAAACGCTGCATCCCCACACCCCCGCTACTTAAATATTCCTACTCCAACATTTTACTGCATCGAAGTAAAGGGAAAATATTCACTACAGCAATTTCCATGTTACGCATGCAATGTTTCGACCAATCGGGTTCGTTCAATACACGTTCGCCGTTTACAATTTTCAATCATACGATAGGAACCCATTTTAGTGCATCTCATAAATAAATTTCTGAAGTATCTTCTATATTATTAATTTCTATTTAATAAAAAAGTCCTTAAATTCTTTTAAACAAGTTATATTCTGGTAATCTTCTGATTTTAACATTATTATTAAATTTCAAAAACAGCTCAAATGTAATTGCATTGTGATCTGAAAGCAGACAGATTACTGTTTTGACTTTGCCTAGTGTATCAGTCAGGTCATTAGAGACATAAACTCTGACAATACTGAATTGCGTTCAATGTCTATGGGAATAATAGGTAAAAAATAATGAATTTGATTTTGAATATTCATTTATGTATCTAAGATGAAACAATTTAGTAAATTTTAATGATGCCTTTGGAGATGCTTGTATTCTCCTTTTATCTGTTGTATTAGTATCACTTAGTAAGAATATACAATTAAAATCTCCTGCTAGAATCATGCTGCCTTTCAAGTTTTGAATTACTTGTTCTAGGTGTTGGTCAACTGTTTTAATTCCTATTCCAGGAATCCAGTGCAAGTTAATAAGAGTGTGAAGATTTAATAAGTAGGAAAATTAGAAAGCTGGAGAGGGATATGAATGAATATGAGAACAACACATGTTACCCTACACCTAATAAAAGATATAATAATTATGGTGAGGGACATAAATACCATGATAGACATAATAATATTAATGTAAATGATGGTGAAGCATGTTTTTATGAAGAGGATGGACAAGACTATGATGTTGAATTCCCACCTTTAAGGAGATCTGAAAGACTGAAAAGTAAACAGGGCCCTCAACAGCAAAATTTTCCAGGGGGGGGGAGGGGAAATTTTATTGAATCCCCACCCCAATATACAAATTGACAATGAAATAGTAAAGGATAGAAATAAATATGTGTACAACAATTTTACAATTTATAATTTCAGTGAATTAGTATTAGAGAAAGAGCATTTCTGTTTATTCTCTAGGGGCCTTAAATATATTCCTAAAAGGAAAGGTGATATAACAGGTAGTATATTAGATATAAAAAGTTTTTTAAGGAAAGTGAATTTACATATTTTATTTCATGATAATAATAAAGCACAATTTAAGACAGAATTGAAATGTAAAAGTATCTATAACCCTCCACTACATCCACAATTAAAAAATCTAGAGAAAATTATAGAATCTGAAGTGAGAAAACAGGAAAACAAAATATGGTATAACCCAAATTTAAGTAAAGAAGAAAGTGATTTGCTGTATAAAATAAAAAATAATAGTAAATTAAGGGTTATGAAACCTGACAAGGGGGGTGGGGTAGTTATTATGGACACTATCTTATATGAAGGTAAAATGAACACTATCTTATGGAATGAGGATAGATACTCAATAGTATCCTTAAATGAAATGAACATAGCCTACAATAAAATAGATGCTATTTTACAGGATATGTTGGATGAAGAAATTATAGACTACAACACCTTCAAATATTTGAAAGTGGACAAA
Source organism: Protopterus annectens (assembly GCF_019279795.1). Taxonomy (NCBI): domain Eukaryota; kingdom Metazoa; phylum Chordata; order Ceratodontiformes; family Protopteridae; genus Protopterus; species Protopterus annectens. The sequence continues at coordinate 148,431,718 of NC_056737.1, forward strand.
CCTAGAACACCCACGATATTTGGAATACCAAAAATTCATAAAAATCAGGAGGACCCACCCTTTAGACCGATAGTATCGGCAGAAGGTTCAAAAACATACCCATTAGCCAAATTCATAGACAAAATATTAAAAAGTATCTGGATGAAAAGGAAATGTATTTTAAAGGATTCATGGGACTTACTAATGGAATTACCTGACAGTCCTGTTAATGATCAAATATTGTTTGTAACAATAGATATTATTGATTTATTTTCCTGTATTCCGTATAAAGAAGGGACAAAAATGTTTGAGGAAATTGTTTATGAGGATGCATTATTAACACAAAATGAGAAATTAATAAGCACTTGGCTAATGGAATTGGTTTTGAAGAATAACTTTATTTATTTTAATGGGGAATTTTATCAGCAAAAGCAAGGAGTAGCTATGGGAGCGGCCTGCGCACCTACATATGCTAATTTAATACTTGCCTATTGGGAAGAAAAATACATTTTTAACTCAGATTTTAAAAATTGTTGGAAAATTTATAGAAGGTTCCTGGATGATATCCTAATTTTATGGACAGCTGGAAAAGAAAAATTCACTGAATTTTTAAAATACATAGAAAATACTACTAATTTTCTAAAATTTACACACAACATCTCTGAAACTAATGTATATTATTTGGACTTGGAAATTTATAAAGAAGAAAATGAATTAAGAACTAGAATATTTAGAAAGGATACTTTTTGTAATTCTTATTTACATTTTGAGAGTGCTCACCCCTTTCACTGCAAAAGAAACATAGTGAAGGGACAGTTTGTTCGAGGAAGTAGAATGACAAGTACTGATATGGATTTTAAAAAGGAATGTGACCTCCTAGAAAAAATGTTCATAGAGAGAAGTTACCCACTAACATTTATTACACCAATAAGACAAGAGGTGGAAAAAGGGAGAAGTGACAAATTTTGCCCTTTATACAAAAAAAGAAAAGGTATTAATGAGATAGAGAGTATTAATAAACAAGAAGGAGAAGAATATCAGCAAACGTTGATGCTCGAATATAATAGTCTGAATAATATAGTTAAAAAAATATTTTTAAAAGAATGGGGGAAATTTATAGCCTTGACAGATATAGAAAATGTAACTACTATACCACAAAAAGTTATTTTCAAAAATTCACCAAATATAAGATGTATAATAGAGAATAGTGGTAACAACAATAAAACAGAAAAAAAGAGAAGTAGAATAGGTACATATAAATGTGGGCATTGTACCCAGTGTCCATACATTATTAACAATGGCAAAATATTCTTAGAAAGTAGAGGTAGGTATGTAAACAGTGCAGAGTTTTACAATTGTGAATCCAAAGGTTTAATATATATAGCCACTTGTGAAAAATGTGGTTCGTTCTATATAGGAAAGACTGAAAGGAAATTAAAAAGAAGGATTTACGAACATGTTTATGACATTTCAATAGGGAAAGAAAGTAATGCTTTATTTAAACATACTAGAGTTTGTCCTGAATATAAGTACAAATTTATGGTGGTAGAACAGATAAAAAATGACAATAGAGGGGGATTATGGGAAGAAAGAATTGAATTTAGGGAACTATGGTGGCAGATCACTTTAGAAGCTGACAAAATACCAGGTCTGAATGATTGTATTTCCATAGTACCTCTATTAAAAATGAGAGCTGCAAAACTTTAAATGCAATAAACATGTTTGGTCAGGAGAGGGCACTGTTCTCATTGACATGAGACACCACATTTCTCTGATAACTATTTTAATGGTTTTAATGTTCATATTTTAATGTATGTTTTAATTAATGAATGCTTTTAAAACTTTATAATATTATATTTATTAAATGCATTTAGTACATTTAATTATATTTAACTGAAATGGTATTTTTATATATGTAAACATACATATTTTTAAACATAAAGAATATTTTATTACTTAATTAAAAGTGAATTTCCATTCGTGGAAAAAGATGTATTCAAGTATAAATTGAAATGCTTTAGGGTATGCTGGTTATCTGATGAAGTCATTTTGATGACGAAAATGCAATTTTTTGTATGTAGAAAGCGTTTATGCTTTATTGTGTGTCCTATGCTTTAACTGGGAGTTCGAAATAAATCTTGACAAGTCTGCTTTACAACTACTGCCTGGTGCTTTCTATCGTGGTTGCTGCTATTTGGATTGTTTCTTGGTGACTTTTGGCAGTTTTTTCACCTTTGAATATTTAAATAGAAAAGTTAATCATCGTAAACGTCTTAAGGTTGATTTTAGTTTTATGGTTTAAGATTTCCAAGTGTTTGTTGTTTAGCTTATTATTCTGTTCTGTATTATTATTTTTATTTGTCTGATTTTCTAATTTTAACTTATCAAGTTTTTTTGTATTTCATGTTATTCTTTGTCCCATTGTTTTTTTTTTTGATGACCAATTAGTGACTCTACCAAAAAGATATGGTTTTAGTGGGGTCTGTATTATATTTTTGAAAGTTTCAAACATCAAACACCATATGGTCAACACTATGAGTGATGTTTGAAATTTCGAAAATATAATAAAAAAATAAAAATAAAAAAACTATACTTACCTAAACGCTGCATCCCCACACCCCCGCTACTTAAATATTCCTACTCCAACATTTTACTGCATCGAAGTAAAGGGAAAATATTCACTACAGCAATTTCCATGTTACGCATGCAATGTTTCGACCAATCGGGTTCGTTCAATACACATTCGCCGTTTACAATTTTCAATCATACGATAGGAACCCATTTTAGTGCATCTCATAAATAAATTTCTGAAGTATCTTCTATATTATTAATTTCTATTTAATAAAAAAGTCCTTAAATTCTTTTAAACAAGTTATATTCTGGTAATCTTCTGATTTTAACATTATTATTAAATTTCAAAAACAGCTCAAATGTAATTGCATTGTGATCTGAAAGCAGACAGATTACTGTTTTGACTTTGCCTAGTGTATCAGTCAGGTCATTAGAGACATAAACTCTGACAATACTGAATTGCGTTCAATGTCTATGGGAATAATAGGTAAAAAATAATGAATTTGATTTTGAATATTCATTTATGTATCTAAGATGAAACAATTTAGTAAATTTTAATGATGCCTTTGGAGATGCTTGTATTCTCCTTTTATCTGTTGTATTAGTATCACTTGGTGAGAATATACAATTAAAATCTCCTGCTAGAATCATGCTGCCTTTCAAGTTTTGAATTACTTGTTCTAGGTGTTGGTCAACTGTTTTAATTGCTATTCCAGGAATCCAGTGCAAGTTAATAAGAGTTAATATCCTCTTATTATGCTTTATTGTTACAGTAAAAAGCATACCTTTATCATCTTGATATGTTTCTATAACTGTAGGGATAGGCAATTAATATCTCCATAATATAGCAACCCCCCTTTTTTGATTATATTGTAAGCTGGATAATATAGTGTAGTTCTTAGTATTTAGCCTGTTTACGTCTTCTGTTAATAAGTGTGTTTCCTGTAAAAAATAATTTGAGAATTAAACAATTTCAACTATCTGTTTAAGCTATCCCTCTTACATCCATTATTTAATCCATTGATATTTATAGAAATACAGTTAATAAATGCCATTTGTCCTACTGATCAAAAGTAAACATGTACTTCTCATAGATAATGACATTCTGTTAGTAAAGAACTGCTTACTAATCATCGTGTGAACATTAACTTTGAAGGTTTGATTAAACATAAAATAGTTACTTTAGTGGACACTCCAAAAAAGCTAAAAAATATAATTATCATTAAACATTTGCTTTTAAAATCCCTCTTACCCCCAATGAAGTCTAACCTAACACTCCTTACTTGAATAGTCTAACCATCAAAGCAAACACATCCATCCAAAACTCTGACAAAAAATGTGTATTCTACTACAATCAAATATGATGGCATTAACAGTAAAATAAAGATGAACATGTATCCTTTAAAGCATTGTTTGTTGTGTGTGTGTGTGTGTATATATATATATATATATATATATATATATATATATATATATATATATTTTTTTTTTTTCCCCCAGATCTTAACTTGTTATTTACCATATACATTCTCCAGTTTTGGATTCATTAAAATGTTAAAGTAAGATATGCTTACATCTCTTCCTTATCTATGCATAGTTTTGAAATTGATCAACTAACAGGAGGAAATATGAAAGACTGCTGCACAACAATTTAAAATGTTCTATGCTGTGTTCCAACATAAGACGATGTACTTTCAAATCCTTTTAGTCTTTCTTTGTAAGATTATATTAAATTAAATGAATAATTCTACAATGTTTAAACAAACTCTCCTTATTTGTTTATATTCAGTGGTTTATTACTGTAAATTAAAGCCCCCTGTGTTATTTCTGTCAAGTATACAGTTTATTGCTTCTTTTGCTTTATGTATGAGACTTTCAAGTATACTGACAACATTTTCTTATCATGTATGTTAAGCCCCTAATAATGAAGTTCTAAACATTATATAATATATATATATATATATATATATATATATATATATATATATATATATATATTTGTTTTACCATTCATTGACAACTCCTGTCAAACTTCAAATTTTTGCTTTCAAATATATTTACTTATAAATGTATTCAAAGGTATTTCACAGTATGCGTAACATTATAATTGTTTCACTTCATCAATGCCAGTTCGCATGTTTAACTATAGTTCCAGTGAAAGTTTAGGTAATGCATATTTAACAGGTTCCACCTTTTATTCAAATTAACCTTCTAAAGCTGCTTGTCATTCAGAGTCTTTGAACATGAACAGCTCTGTTCTCTTGTTTAGGTGGGAATTCCAAATGAACTCTAGCTGTTTACCAGAGAAAGGTTCATGAGTTCTAAATGAAGTAAAAAAGCTCAAACTATAGAGAGAGGGGCTTCATAACTAACTACCACAGAAGCACCTCACATACGGACAACCCATCAGTCACAAAAATTTCTATATCTTTCGTACTGAATCTGAACATTTCATCTATGAACAGAGACTATTTCAAAGCCATTTAAAACTTTACAATTTCTCCACTGTTAACATCAAAACACTCATCCATAGTAACTGCAATCACCCCTCTCCCCCAATCTGGCACAGCATAAATGATTCTATTAAATAGAACAGTAACATATTATCTAAATCTATGCGCTATGAAGACTGGCAGCTTTTAGGTTTTACTGCTAATTTTAGTAAAACAGCTTTTCTAATGTTACTGTAGTTAATGATTACATTGAGTTGCTTCCACACTTAGGTGAAGATGTTTAGCTGTCATTTTTTAATATGCTGTTTAAGTAGCAGTTTTAATTTAATACTGTTAATGTATTTTCTTTTTTATAACAAATAAAGTATGAAATGCTACTCATAGTGTGTATTTCCCTTTAGTAGGTAACTGCAGTTTATATGAATTAAACAATCTTAAATTCAGCTATGTGTTTACCCCAGTCATTTTCTATTTCAAATATAAAATATGCATTAGTTCCTGAGTAAGCAATTCTGTATACAACCCTTCAGATCATATACTAGTATAAATGCTGTATGCTTCATTTAAGGGGAAACTAATAATATCTTGTCATGATTATTAAAAATGATTCTTAATTATTTGTAAATTAGACAAGCATACGACAGAAAAAAATTAAATTACCTTACATAAGTAGACTGCTTATTGATTTTCTGATTCTCATTTATGTTGTAGTCGAGCATGTAGTCATTTCATATTTTGCTGGTAAAGATATGTAAAGAAGTAAAACTAAGCCTTTTTACATAAAAAGAAAAAAAAAACATTCCTTGACATCTTGTTTTTTCCTTTGTTCCCCTTAATTTCTTCTTTTTCTTATTTGTCTTATTTTCATTTGTCTCCATTTGCCTTTTTAAGGATATACTGGACCAGTCCATATCATCTGTTTGTTCTAAAAAAATGTTAGTTTGTAGATATGACAGTGCAAGGTCAAAATCTTTGAAGAATGTAACCCCATTAGAAAGGAAAATATTCAGCCTCTCCGGGAACAGTAAATGTACTTTTATCTTCTTTTTCTTAAGATCTCCTATAAGGGGATGGAATTTTAGACCTCACTTTTGCTAAATAGTCATTATCAAAATGAATAATATTTCCTTCTGCTATAAGTGGTGACTTAGCCCAGTCTATTTTTGACCTCAGGGAAGTACTGGACTTTGATATAGGATTGATCAGAGATCTGTGTGCTGCTCTATATCAAAAAGAGAGCTTCAGGCAAATCTAAAGTTTTGGGGAGCCAGGTAGACAAGAAATTAACTATATTGTTACCTTCTGTTCCTTCTGGTAAACCAAAAATGCAAACGCTGTTCCTACAGGACCTGTTTTCAAGGTAATCTATTTTGGCTAGTAAAGCACTGTTCTGTTTTAACAGGTATTCAATATTGTTCTCCCCTTCACTTAGTCTTCCTTCCATATCATTCAAGGAGTCTCCATTGCTGGAAACCTGTTTTTTTTTCTGTAACTACAGAGCTTCATTAATTTGTTCCATTTGTTTGCAACCATTTTTCTGAAAGTCATCTATTTTCGTACCCAATCTGTTTATTTTCAAAGACAATTCTTTTTTTTTCCTAAAATGTTTTTATTCATTTTATAACACAATAACTTAACATTATAGTGGCAAGAAAAAACAAACTATATAATATGTTCCTAACAACTAAAAAAGCAATATACATAAGAGAACACTTAATATTTCTATAACAGATTACACAATTATGTCCAAGCAATTAAATGATGAGTTTTGTTGTTAGTCCTTGCTTCTTACAAATGTATTTCACAAGCTGAATAAACTCAACTTTAAAGATAGGAGTATATTGGGGTTTTCAATTTTTAGTAACAGTTTTCCTTGCTATAGAGAGGATAGACCATAGTAAAAAGTTTGTTTTTTAGGAATGACTTCAGGAACATTTAAAAGGATAAGGGAGTCAGAAATTATACAGCTGTCATTCCATAGAGCTTTACAAAAATATTTAAAGTCTAACCAAAATGGGGAAATTATTTTGCAATTAACAACCATATGTATCCAATCAGCAAATTGATGGTGTAATGATGAATGTTGTTAGTGCATATGTTCCACAAGTTGGGTGTGCAATGGATGAGAAAGAAAATTTTTGGAGTGAATTGGATGAAGTGGTGATGACTGTACCCAAGGGTGAGAGAGTGGTGATTGGAGCAGATTTCAATGGGCATGTTGGTGAAGGGAACAGAGGGGATGAGGAAGTGATGGGTAGGTATGGTGTTAAACAAAGGAATGCAGAAGGTCAGATGGTAGTGGATTTTGCGAAAAGGATGGACATGGCTGTGGTGAATACATATTTTAGCAAGAGGGAGGAGCATAGGGTGACATACAAGAGTGGAGGAAGATGCACACAGGTGGATTATATCTTATGTAGGAGGGCCAGTTTGAAGGAGATTGGAGACTGTAAAGTGGTGACCGGAGAAAGTGTAGTTAGGCAACATAGGATGGTGGTTTGTAGGATGACATTGGTGATCAAGAAGAGGAGGAGGAGTGTGAGGGCAGCACCAAGGATCAAATGGTGGAAATTGAAAAAGGGTAATTGTGAGGTGGAGTTCAGGGATGAGTTAAGGCAGGCACTGGGTGGTAGTGAAGAGTTACCAAATAGCTGGGTAACTACAGCAGAGCTAGTAAGGGAGATGGCTAGAACGGTGCTTGGTATCACATCTGGACAGAGGAAGGATGACAAGGAGACATGGTGGTGGAATGAGGAATTACAGGAGATTATACAGAGAAAGAGGTTGGCAAAGAAGAAATGGGATTGTCAGAGAGATGAAGAAAGTAGACAGAAGTATAAGGAGATGAGGTGCATGGCAAAGAGAGAGGTGGTGAAGGCTAAGGATAAGGCATATGAAGAGTTGTATGAAAGGTTGGACACTATGGAGGGAGAAAAGGACCTGTACCAATTGGCTAGACAGAGGGACCGAGCTAGGAAAGATGTGCAGCAGGTAAAGGTGATAAAGGATAATGAGGGAAACATACTCACAAGCATGGAGAGTGTGTTGAGGAGATGGAAAGAGTACTTTGAGGGGTTGATGAATGAAGAGAATGAGAGGGAGAGAAGGTTGGATGATGTAGGGGTAGTGAATCATGAAGTACAATGGATTAGCAAGGAGGAAATAAGGATAGTTATGAAGAGAATGAAGAATGGAAAGGCTGTTGGCCCAGATGACATACCTGTGGAAGCATGAATGTGTTTAGGTGAAATGGCAGTGGAGTTTTTAACCAGATTGTTTAATGAAATCTTGGAAAGTGAGAGGATGCCTGAGGAATGGAGAAAAAGTGTTTTGTTACCAATTTTTAAGAATAAGGCTGATGTGCAGAGCTGTAGTAACTACAGAGGGATTAAATTGATCAGTCACAGCATGAAGTTATGGGAAAGAGTAGTGGAAGCAAGATTAAGAAGGGACATGATGATTAGTGATCAGCAGTATGGTTTCATGCCGGGAAAGAGCACTACAGATGTGATCTTTGCTCTGAGAGTATTGATGGAGAAGTACAGAGAACGTCAGAAGGAGTTGCATTGTGTTTTTTGTAGACTTAGAGAAAGCATATGACAGGGTGCCTAGAGAGGAGTTGTGGTACTGTATGAGGAAGTCAGGAGTGTCAGAAAAGTATGTAAGAGTGATACAGGATATGTACAAGGGTAGTGTGACAGCGGTGAGGTCTGCGGTGGGAGTGATGGATGCGTTTAAGGTGGAGGTGGGGTTACATCAAGGATCAGCTCTGAGCCCTTTCTTATTTGCAATGGTGATGGACAGGTTGACAGACGAGATCAGACAGGAGGCCCCTTGGACTATGATGTTTGCAGATGACATTGTGATCAGTAGCGAGAGTAGGGAACAGATGGAGGAGACCCTGGAGAGATGGAGATATGCTCTAGAGAGAAGAGGAATAAAGGTCAGCAGGACTAAGACAGAATATATGTGTGTGAATGAGAGGGAGGATAGAGGAATGGTGAGGATGCAAGGAGTAGAGGTGGCGAAGGTGGATGACTTTAAATACTTGGGGTCAATAGTTAAGAGTAACGGTGAGTGTGGAAGAGAGGTGAAGAAGAGAGTACAGGCAGGGTGGAGTGGGTGGAGAAGAGTGTCAGGAGTGATTTGTGACAGAGTACCTGTAAAAGTGAAAGGGAAGGTCTACAAGAGGGTAGTGAGACCAGCTATGTTATATGGGTTGGAGACAGTGGCATTGACAAAAAGGCAGGAGTTTGAGCTTGATGTGGCAGAATTAAAGATGTTAAGATTTGCACTGGGTGTGACGAGGGTGGACAGGATTAGGAATAAGTATATTAGAGGGTCAGCACAGGTTGGAAGGTTTGGAGACAAAGCCAGAGAGGCACGATTACATTGGTTTGGTCATGTGCTGAGGAGGGATGCTGAGTATATTGGGAAAAAGATGCTAAGGATGAAGCTACCAGGTAATAGGAAAAGAGGAAGGCCTAAGATAAGGTTTATGGATGTGGTGAGAGAGGACATGCAGGTGGTTGGTGTGACAGATCAAGATGCAGAGGACAGGAAGAAATTGAAACAGGTGATCTGCTGTGGCAACCCCTAATGGGAACAGCCGGAAGAAGATGATGATAATGATGTATCCAATCAGCATCAGGGTGTCCACATCTCCAGCATTTCATTTCATCTTTCTCGTACATTATTGCTAGTCTATATGGAGTGAAAAAAAATCTATGTAAAAATTTTCATGTGTATACATGCCAGAACAGGGAAGATGTGAATTTGTTCACCGATTGTAAACAAAGTTTTTTATCTTTTTCTGAGAATACTTGTCTATTAACTTCACTTGAATAATTCCAAAAAGAAACATCTGATTTGCTAAAATTATTTCTGAGAATTTTGTAAATAACAGATATGTATGAAGTGTTCCTGGGTAATCTATTAATAACTGTTGAGATAAAATCCAAGATTTTTAAGTTACTCTTATTGCATGCCTCTAATGAGGGTATAAAATCCTTTGAAGTTTGGATGTACAGCCAATTTCAATTTTGCAAACTATTTCTGCTGATCAGTAGTCTGCAGAACTTATTTTATTAGCTGAGAGAAATTGATTCCAATATAATGTCACCCTTCTTAAATTCTAACATTTTCTGAGTATCAAAAGATATCACACATTCATTTGTGTAAGCAATAGGAAACATAATTATTAATAAATTCTTAATTGATTAGTAAAGACAAGCTTTTTAAACAACAGCAATGTTTGATTTATAAGAGGTGTGAGAACAAAGTGAAAGATCCTTTCACTTTGAATGTATATTTTTAAAATCCATATAAAGATGCTTGTATGTATTTGAGTATATGGTTCAATCAATGTTCTGTTAGCATTAAGAAGTAAGGCTTCATGTATTGATTTCCAATACGATGATAAGAAGTATTGTTCCAAAGCAACACTATGTTAATAAATGTGGAGTTTAAATAAAAAACAGTATTTGGAAGCCCTATACCTCCTTCATCCCAGCTTGTGATGTGCCACAGAAGAGTTTTGTCTGGGATATAAAAGGAAGTTGAGTAATAAGTTATTAATTTTCTGTTTAATTTTGACAGGTGGGGGAATTATTAGAGCTTGGCCAATGAATAAGATTTTAGGTAACAGTATCATTTTGATTAAAGTTAGTCTGTCTTCAAATGTGAAGAAGAGTCTGTTCTAACTGGCTGTTAGACTAGTAATTGAGTTTACAAGTTGTTGGTAATTAGATGTGAGTGATTATTTTATAATTAGATTCAATAATGATACCTAGATATTTAATATGCATGCCATCCCAGTTTATGTCTCTTTCTGATCTAAGTTTCATAGTAACATTTTTATTCACTAGAAGTGCCTGAGTTTTGTTATGATTTAATTTTAGACCAGATATGTTTGCAAAAATGTCTAGATTACATAATAGGTGATCTATAGAATTTTCAATATCATTAGAATTTATTATTAGGTCATCAGCAAACAGTTGTATCTTGGGGGATAATTTGTCTGACACTTTATATCCTTTAATGCTGTCATTATTTCTAACATAATTTGGAAGAGGCTCAATAGCCAGGGCAAAGAGTAATGGGGAGAGGGGGCACCCCTGTTTAGTACATGTTATATTTTGAGTTGGCTAGATAGGTAAGATCCAATCTTTACATAGGCTATGGACTTTTCATATAGTTTTTTAATGAATCCTATAAAGTTTGGGAAGAAATGTCATTTTTGCAGAGTTTTACACAGATATGGCCAACTTAGGGAATTGAAAGATTTATCTATACCAAGGCATAAAATAGAGAGCTCACTTTTTCTTGCTTGCTAGGTCTTTTAAGGACAGTTATCTAATTACATTGTCTTATACCTTTCTGTTTTTGATAAATCCAGTTTGGTCTTCATGAATTAATATTGAAAGAATATTATTTAATCTGTCTGCTAAGATAGACATGAATATCTTGTAATCAATATTAAGCAAAGAAACTGGCCTGTATGATGTGCAAAGGTTGGGCTCTTTATTTGGTTTTAAGATGGGAGAGATGATAGAATATTTCCATGAGGGAGGGATGTTTGCTGTAGTTTTAACTTCTAGGAATGCATTAATATTTTCAAGATGTTATCAGGTAAGAGTTTGTAAAATTATGGACTTGGATCACCCAGCCTTGGTGCCTTTTTTTGTCTTTAAATTTTGTATTTGTTCCTTTAATTCTTTAAAGGAAAAGGTTGTGTCTATGTTATTAATGTTGTGTTTGGATAGCCTCTTTGGAATATTATTAGCAAGAAAGTTGTCTCTACTTTTACCAGTTGTAGATGATTTATTATTATTAATAATATTCTTGTAATGGTTTTGAAAACATAAGATATTTTTTACATCTGTAACTTTGATAGTGTGATTATTTCTAGTGTATATTATTTCTTTTATATGACTTTTGTCATTTAAATATTTAGATCTAATTGCAATACTGTGTATACTCTTGGGATTAATTGAGTAGGATTGTAATCTGATTTTTTCCAGGTTTATTGATATTTTATGCTGCATGATATCCTGATATTCCTTGTTCAGTTTACATATGTTAGCTAATGCAGATTTGTCATTTGATATAAGTTTTAGTTCATCAATTTTTTTTGTATGTCTACCAGTTTTTTATCCAACTCTTTCCTTTTATTTATATACCAATGTTTGACTTTACCATGTAAGACTACCTTTAAAGTGTCCCAGAGGATAATATCTGAAACCTCTCGATTATTACTGGCATCTAGATAAAGTTTATTTCATCTAGAAACCATTCTATAAATCATTTTATTGTTACTAGATAAGTAGGTAGTCTTTGGCAGAGGTTTAAGGGGCCAGTATTAATTGTTACATTGAAGGTGATAGCATTGTGGTCAGACATAGGGCATGATGTCAGCATTACATTATCAGTTTTGGCCAGTAAAGAACTGGTTACAAAGACTTTATCTATGTTGGTCTGTGTGCCAAATCTGTAAGAGTAGTGAGAATATTTCAGGGAGGATAATATTTTATACCGTCAATGTCAATTAGGTTTCTGTCTTTTATGTAGTTATTCAAGTGCTTGGCAACAGGGGACATCTTGAAGGGCTTAGAGCTTGTGGTATCAGTGGAGGACAAGATACAATTAAAATCACCTGCTAATAGTAACTCACCTTTAGACTTTAATGTTATGGTGTCTAAATGTTTTTAACAGTTGTTTGCAAAAGTGTACATTTTTTATCTAGTTTTGTAAGACTAAAGCAAGCATACCATCATTGCTTGAGTATGAGTCAACTATTTCTGGAATTCTCATTAATTTACTGGTTAAAATTAGGACACCTCTTCTTTTGTGGTTGTATTCTGAACTTGCCAAAATGTTATAATCCTTAAAGGTTAATTTGTTTAGATATTCTGTTACTAAGTGGGATTCCTGAATGAATGCACAATCTGCTTTATGTAGCATTAAATATTTGTTGACACTACTCCTTTTCATGGGGTTGTTCAACCCCTTGACATTAATAGATATAATGCTAAATATTGTCATTTGAAGGAGACTGCTATTATAAGTAAAATTGAAAAGTGCTTTCCTTGATTCATTATGACAAATACATTTTTGAAACTGTTATGGACAATTTAAAAATTCTAAATTTGAAAAAAAACCCTGTATATTTCAATAACCTTCTGCATGGATACATTATATCCAGGCTTACTATATTTCTCATAGAAGCCATAAACTAACCCTCTCATGCCATCTAGTGGGAATTCCTAGCTACTGCAGGTTAATAGCAAGCAGAAAGGAAACTGCATGTACATTAAAAACATACAAAAGGAAAAAATCAATTTAATATACTATGTATGCATGAACTAAGAACATGAAATTGTATACAATTTTTTAAAATTCGTTTTATCTAAACAGACCACCTAAGATACATTGATTAATCCTAATAATTATTTGTTCTTATGAGTAAATACAGGACTGTAATGTCATTAAAGCAGACAGGAAAAAAGATGCATTTAAAAATGTCACTGTCAGAAACATATTTGTAATTCTTATTTAAATATAAATGTAATTCAGGTTAAATGGATCACTATTTACAGTAAAGCATATGCTTATAAGACTTTTTAGATTAAAAAAATGCTAAATAAATGAAAACACAGTTCAAATGATCATTCTTGAATCTGACTGGCTGTTAAGAGTTCAAGTCAAGAGAAACAGGTTCAAAGGCCATACCTACTTCCTGGAAGACAGCACAGATTGTTTTTTATGAGTATGTGAGCTAACTGAAGCCTTTAGAAGCTTAAGCTTCTCATAAAAGTTGTCAAAATTCCATCAAATAAGTAAGTAGGCAGGAATTTTCTAGTGAAATGAAGCTTTTAAGCATAACTTGTAAAATGATGAATATTTAAAATTAATGCTCCAAGTTACCAACCATACACAGCTATAAGATATATAAAATAAATGGAGCACATTGCAGAAGTCCAGTTAAGTAGCAAATGTATATATAATAATAAAATGTTACCACTTTCTTTTTAATTACTTAACAGTAACACAGTAAGCATTTCCCTCTCCTGCAGTGATTAAATACTATGACACTAGGACTAAAACAGAAAGGGAAGGCACATACATGAAGAAATAAGTATAGGATATAAAAGAAGTATAAATATATGAAATGAGTAAGTGATTTTATACCATTTCACTAGTGCTATGCCATGTATATAAACAGATAAAAGTATAAAATAGTAGTTTGCAGTTGGATAAAATTTTGATTTACTTGAATTTTGAGTACTATATATTATATATAAAGTTAACATTGTTGTGGGAATGATAATAGGAGAAACAAGTTACATTACCTCCCATGTATATTTTCATATTATTTAGAAGGGTGAAAACAAAAAATTGCAGGAAATGTATAATCATTTGTGTCTGGGTTTCAGGGTTTTTTCTTTAAATGTTAATAGTTTCCTTAGTTTTTAATCACCCCATAAAAAGGATGTGATTCGTCTTTTAATTATTAGGCAAACTTCTCTTACAGGATAAATGGTGAGCCCCTACGCATCATATAAAATAAAGGTTAGGACAGACTGTTTAACTGCATAAATAAATCCTTAGTTGAAAATCCAGCTCATCGTTCTCCATATTTAAAGGTAAGCCTTAATGTTAATAACAATAACACTGTATGATAACGATACTGATTCAACCACAAGGTAAAACAAGATTGAGAAATAGTTAAGTCATTTTATGTGGGTTGGTTAATAATGAGAATATGTACTTTAAGTGAGGCGAAGGCATACTTTACACCATCTAAGCGTTTGCAGTCTCTTATTACTTTTGTTCTTGGTGCTACTACTCTACAGCTGTGAACTCTTTCATGGGTCACTGCTTCCCAGATGCATTATTGTGAAATTTGCTGTGAACGTAACCGGTTATGTCTGATGGAATTCCATTAATCGTTTCAGTTCCCTTTCCATTCTTGTTACACCTTCTTGTGTTTTAATCACTACAGATTATTTGGCATGGGGCTGGGGAGTACTATGCACAACTTAACTGAAAGGTACGCTATTTAAAGGATTGCAGTATGGACAGAGTTCGTCCGAGCACAAGCAAGGTATTAATGAAAAAGAAAAGATAAACAACACAGAAGGCCAAAGTGGTTGTCATGGCAGACCTGCTGTAAGATCTGAAGGAAACATATACAAAAGGTGAAAAAGAAGGGGTTGGATGCTAGGAAAAGTCATATTGTAAAGAGCTGAACAGATGGCAAAACAAGTAAAGGAGGCAAATGAAAGCTCTGTATAAATGTGTAAGCATCTTATAATACACACTAATATTTATACATACATATATTTATTACATGACACTACATCTCTGACTCACTAAATCAGTAAACACTACATCAACCACAAATGGTTGATACTTAATAAAACAGATTCATTTTATGCTGCACCTTCCACACCCCTGCTAATCATATATATCAACTCCAAGAAGGTAAAACAGTGAGGGAAAGGGCAAAATTTGACTTCCCACTGTTAAATGATCCTGCAGAAGAAAAACCAAAATCTCACCATGACAGTTCAAAACAATACTCCCAACAAAACATGATCAAACACATGGAACCCACACACACCCAAACACATCATATAATCATATAACTGAGATGAACAGGATTGCTAAAAACTGATCAAAGAAAAAAAAACAAATGTTTTTTTTTTTTTTTCAGGAGGGACAAATCTCAATGCATCCCCCACACCCCCTGTTAATTATATAAACCAAACATGAGATCACTCTACAGTTGGGAAAAGTCAAATTCCCATATCTCCACTGTACACAATCTCATACTGAAAAAAACAGGCAATGTTTTTCTCTGGAATGATCGCACCATTCAACCACCCCAATTAAATACATATATATGGAAGTATAACCTTCCATACAAATGATAATTAGTCAATCCTACTATGAAAGAAACCTAATTGTTGAAAACCAAAACATTGATCCACAAAGGATTGAACGAAAAATAAATGCACCACCAAATCTCAATGCATCCCCCACACCCCCTGCTAATTATATATATCAAGTCCGAGATCACACTACAGTGGGGAAAAGTCCATATTCCCTGAGCCCACTGTACTGCAATCTCGTACTGGCAAAGCCAGTAAATTTTGATCAGCTGAACCAGCTCTACCAGAAGGAGATGACTTTCCATTTTGATGTCAAGCTGTGCTCGTATATACATACTCACACACACACACACACACACACACACACACACACACACACACATATATATATATATATATATATATATATATATATATATATATATATAAACACGCGTGTTTATGATAAATGACAGAAATACACAAACACTAAATGATAAAACATTGATGCTGGTATTTCTAAACACACTTATCAAAAAACTAAAATGAAAGCCAAAAAGATAACAAAATGAAAACCCTTTCCCCATAACAATATCCCACTACCAGATTTAGACCAAATTTGTTTGTTTTATGGACTGATTCCTATGAATTATTAACTGATTTTTTTACCAGTTCTTTTCTCAAATTTACTTACAATGTTTCTTGCAGTTTTATTCTTTTTTTGGATGTGACTGTTTTTAAGTATATTGAAAGGATATGTTTTGAATCTACTTATTTTTCAGAAACTCGTGTATACTAATACATAGATACATTTCAATAGTGACCACACCATTAAAAAGAAAAAAAAAATTAAGACATTTGGTCAGATTGTCAAGAATTTTTTCACAAGATGAGTGGTTTGATAGCGAAGCTAAATTCTTGATTAACATGTTCTCAGGTCAATGTTAAGAATGTCATTAATTAAAACAAAGATGAAAAGTACTTTAGTCCAATGAGGGCTGTAGACACATATAGCAGACAAGGAATCTGCAGGGGATGTCAAGACAGCGGGGGCAGGTGAGAAAAGAGTAAGGGGAAAGGCAAGGATAGAGGGGAAGTAGAAACTTAACTGCCTTTAAAGGGAAAACTAGATGGGCTTAGAGTTTCCTCCTGCTGTCACAAAAATGTAATTAATCTAATGTAATGTTCACTACATTTAGAAAGAGAAAGCAGTTTTCAACAAATGAGACATGTCTAGCAGGATATTTTTTTTTTACATATCATTTTTCCCTAAGGTTTTTCATTGCCATATGTATTGTCACTTAAGGACTACTCACTGCTCTACTTGGAAAGTTGTCACATTAATATATATTTTCCAAGACTGTCTTCCGGTAAATATAGTACAGCTACATGAGGCATTCAGTGTAACAACTAATAATTAAGACAGACACTTAGCAAATTCTGGATTTTACATCATTTTATCTTCTACATGTTTTTAGTTGTTTAGTTTGTGTTATTACATGCATTGCTATTTTATGTACATGCCTAAATGCTGTACTTTATGAATAAATAAACTGTAAAAGTACATTATTAAGTTTTACTGCCATGTTTTTCCATAACTTGAAATGACTGGACACTTTCATGTTTTGCCCAGTAGGGCAAGAAAGAAGGAACTGTAATACAGTTAGAGAGTTACATTCTTATACTATAGGATGACTGACAACTAATGTTTTAGGAAGATGGTCACTAAGAGGAAAGAAGTAAAGACACTACAAAGTACACTTGCCCGTAGCTGAAGCTTGCTAGTGACTGTATCCTGTTAATTCCACCTTTTGAGATAGCCACTTTTACCTCATGAGCTGAAATGCGAATATGACTCAGTCCTTCACTTTTCCAGTATGTGCTTTATCCTGTTAAGAGAGCAGGAGAACTGGAGCCTATCACGGCACAGAACTGGCATTCGGCAGAGAATTAATCCTGGTCAGGATGTCAGTCCATCACAGGATATACTCACACTGCATGCAAACTGGCAAGTAATTTGGATGATCTCCAATTCACCTACATCTCTTTAGGGTGTGGGAGGAGACTAGAACTCCTGCTGAAAACCACTGCAGACACAAAAACGAGATGCAAACTCTACACAAAACTGCTCCAGCCATGAACCAAGTCAGGCAATCGAGCACTACGGAACACCATTGTGCTGTCCCAAATGTAATTATTCTAAAACATAAAATACCAAATGAAGAATGCTGAAACTTTAAAAAAAATCACAATAGGTAAAAAGCTTGAATATTCATGAATTTTAGGTATTCGTGAAAGGCAAGCTATTAAACTAAAGAATATCATCAAACCAGAAGACAGTCCATTTACACAAGGAATCAAACTACCTTGCACTTCACCCCATATTAATTTGAACTCTTCCATAGTAGAATATCATGTATAGCATTCTTGTATATTTGGAGCATGGACTTATTCAAGGTTTTTAAATTTCATGTTTTCATTTTATTTTTTAAACTTTATTGTAATTTCAGTCTGCTTCCTTCATTACTTTGTTTCAGGATATTCCATGTTTGGTTTAAACTATAGAATCAAACTAGTCTCTCTCACACACATCCATCTATCTGTCTATCTAACTCTAGATATGATTATATAACACTACATCTGCAACTCACTAAATGTGCACATACTATATCAACCACAAATGGCAAATTATATATATATCTCTTTGCAAGGGGGGGGCCTCCCCCTGCCCCCCACTCCCTCGTAATTATATATATATATCAACTTTGATATCACTGTGTAGTAGAGGAAGGGCAACAGAGCAAGCAATGTTTGATCGGCTGATTTTCACTCAGCAGTGCTGGCTTTTTTTCTGTGTGATGATCACACACACACACACACACACACACACACACACACACACAGGTTTATGATAAATGATCAAAATATGCAAACACTGAATGATAAAACATTGATTACCACATTTAGACCAAATTTATTCATTTTATGAACTGCTTCGTGTAAATTATTAACTGATTTTTGTTTTTTCTAAATATTACCACTTCTTTTCCTAAGTTTACTTGCAATGTTTCTTGCAATTCGATTAATTATTTTTGGATGTGAATTTTTTAAGAACTCTGAAAGGATGTGTTCTGAATCCACTATTTTTTGGAAACATTTTTAAAGAGCAATTGGTCAGAGTGTCAGTTCTTAATGAACATGTTCATAGACCGATGTTATCTGATGACGTCTTCCATAACGTCAATAATTAAAGATACAAAAGACTTGTTTAATTTTGGTAACAACAACATTATTGGTGTCATTGATATTTATAAACGATAATAACAATACTAATTTGTTCTTGTGGCATGCCAGTTTTCTACTCCACTGACAAGTTTTCTATTAAGCAATAGGACATTCTTAGCACTTCTGCCAATCTGGTTGCTAAGGTGAGTGATAGACCACATATAACATACAAAAGGAGGTTTCAACTTGAAGAGGAGTTTTGAAACCAATGGTTTGCAGAATGTTACTAACAGACCAGTGGGTGTATTTAAATGTGGTCAATGCTTACAATGTAAATTCATTATGCTCACCAAATGTATTTTTTTAAACATTGATGATATTAGGTATAAGTTTCCTCCCACATCCCGAAGACATGCTGTAGATGGATTGGACACTCTAAGTTGGCTCTAGGTGTGAGTATGTGTGTGTGTGTGTGTGTGTGTGTGTGTGTGTGTGTGTGTCTGTGTGTGCCTTCTGTGGAAGGTTGGGCACTGGGCTGGCAATTTGACACCATAAGACTCCACTGCCAATCATGAGCAGACAGGTGATCCGCTGTGGCAACCCCTAACCAGGAAAAAGCTGAAAGAAGAAGAAGAAGATGATATTAGGTATAAAGGAAATCATGATAATGAAAAGGGTTTTATAATTACTGCCAAAGGTCTTTTTGATGATGGTCAAAAAGTATAAGATATGCTGCATGTTGTGGTACATTTTCATACTTTTATAGGAAAAACTATGAAGCCTTTCAGAAAGCATATTTATCAGCATCCTTATTCTATTACAAGGAAAGATTCCAACAATACTTTGATTAAGCATAGCCAATCCTGCCTCAGCTTTAGGAAATTTTGTTTCTTTAGTGTTTGGAAGGTGGAGTATGAAGAACAGGGTGGGGATTTTGAGGCTAAGGTTTTGTTCTGTGAATTAGTTTAGCAATTCTTACTGAACGCTGATAGACTTCCAGGACTTTAATGAAAACATATCTATTAATTCTAGTTCGAAATGAAGTTTAGTGAGGTATGAGTGTCTAATGTTTTTATGTTTTAGATATTAAATTGTGTAAGTTTTTATGTCTATGAAGTTTAATAATGTATTCTGGGTTTGAAGTGTCATATAACTTAGTCAAGCTACTATATGTAGTGATTATATTCCAATAAAGTCTGTATTTTTGGTTGATGAAAGTGCTAAAGTTTTTACTCAAGCTTTTCTTGCATTTAATTTTTGTTTAGTAGTTTGTGATTTTACACATTGAAGATTTCAGTATGCATTTTATACAATATGCTCATTAAACAAGACTTGGCTGCTGGGGAGAAATTGTTGGTCTTTGTCTGAACAGTGGTAAAGTTACAGAAACACTACTGCTATATAAGACACTCAGACACCTTGCATACATCATCATACATACACAACATTAAATCTACCATAATTCAGAACCAAACACAAGGCACTGCAACAAGTTTATTTGGTGAGTGTTTTTGTGGCATAGATACATCACTTCATCAGACCAGGTCATCACCAAATAAACTTGTTGCAGTTTTTTATCTACTGAGTGGTTCATTGGATGTTCTTGTGGAAACTTGCTGTAGTTTCTTATCTACAAATAATTCAGAACCATAGCCCACTCATCTAACACTGTGCAGTTCCCCAAGCTAATGCCTCCCTGAACCTGGAGTTGAAAAATTATCATTTCAAAGTTAGATACCAAAAGAGCTCTCCAGCTCTGAAAATGTACCAAGCTGCTTGCTACAAATGTAACATGCAACTTGCTCCAATTTTACCACATGCTGAGTGCTTTCAGTGCTTCTGCCACAATTGGAAATACATTTATTATGGGAATGGCTGTTTTGATATACTGGCAGACTAGAAGGGCATTATTGTCCATGCTTGAAATATTTCTATGTATGTATGCATTTATTTCTGAAACTGCAAGGGCTGCTAGGGAAACCAAACAACCTATCAGGCTTACACTGTTTCATTGCTTCCACCTCCAGGGTTGGTTTATAGAACTGTGGTCATCTGGCTATCAGTCAGGGCTTCATCATTCTTTATCACAGAAACAACCAGTAATTTAGCAAAATGTAAGTTTGAAAAGTTGCAGGCTGAATAATCTGGGATTGTGCTAAAAAGGAAAAGGCTGTGATGTTTTGTAGATAAATACATTTTAGATAAGGTTAAAGGAATTTCTTGGTTGATTAATTGTTATGTTTTAAATTACAGTGTAAACATTGCTATATAATTTGCTAAAAGAAAATATATACTACAGTGATTCATATCACACTATTGGCAGATTAAAGACCAAATGTGTATACATCAAGAACTTTGTTTTTCTTCTGCTGAGAGAAACTATCCTCATTTCCAGAAGGTTCACTTTCTTTTATTTTTAAAGTAAAGGAATTTCGTCCATAACTCTGCTATAGAAAAGTCAGTCTGGTTGCTGAATATAAACCATTTTCAATGTTTGATATACAAGGAACTATATAACCTGTATTAATTGATAACCTATAAAAGGGCTCAAGGCAAGGTTCATTAAAGGTACATCCACAGCTTATCCATGAAAAATCACAAAAAAATCAATGAAGAATCAAGTCAGGTTTATACAATCAAGGTTAGCGCTTTCGTCCAAACCAAATTAAAGAACTTCATCAGACAGTGATTTTTTGTGGATAAACTGTGGAGTAGCTTTATATGTATATATATATATATATATATATATATATATATATATAGTTTTGTTGTGAACCTATATAAGGGAATTGATAAGTTGCACATGATGAAGTTGGTAATACATTTTTCATGTATCTGAGATCTACAAAGTCAGCACCGGCCTTCCTGCCATTCCTTTGCCTTCAGTTATCATACAAACTGCACACTATGGCTTCTATAATTAAGGATTTTTGTTTTGTGATTCCCAACTAACAACAGCATGGCTGTCACGTTTCAGTGATTTATTTTTATTTTTCATATCCTCCTGTGTTTATATTTATCTGATGCTTAATATGTCCTGCTTAGTTTTTTTCTCATACTTTGCTTCTTCATGGGCTACGGTTTCAAAATCTTTGCATTATTGTTACAGATATTTATATTGTACATACAGTATCCTTTTTATACTACATGTAGTATAAATCCCTGCTAAAAATGTTGCACTTTTACAGGTCTTAGGTTCTGGTGGTGCTTTACTAATTAATTACCAATACACAACCAGCCTGGCAGCAAAAACTGAGCCAATAAAGGACAAACACCCTACAATACTCAATACTGCATAAAATCCAGGTTTAATAGATTTTCTTTCACAAAAAAATGGAGACACATGTTTTAGATGTTACAATTTTAAAAGACATTAGCAGTAAGAGAAATGTGTCTCGATTAGGAAAAATATTTTTCTAGCAAATACTTACACTACAGTAGTAACCATCCTTATTTTTAAAAGAGGAATATTGTGAAAGGTCAGATGATGTGAGCAGCCTGTATGACCTCTTTAAATGATGATTTGACAAATGAGTTAAATTTTATTTGGAATGTATTTTTGTTAGAGGATACCCTAAAGTATTGATTAATTCATTGAAAGATGAGGATATTGGGGGGTTTGGTAGAAAGTTTATTCCTTTAATGAGCTCTCTGGAATATGACTTAAGTAGGACCATCCTCTTTAGAAATATGGCTAAGAATTCGAGTCCCAGTGAAGTAAGTGAATTGGGCCCTAATTTTGTATTGGGTAACAATCAGGATACCAAAAGGGTTCAGGACACTATTAATAAACATTGGAAGCTTTTTGCTTCGATGCCAGATAGTTTAAAAGTGTTTAGTAGACCATTAAAATTTAGTTTTACAAAAGGCTTAAAGCTGAAAAACATGTTTGAAAATGGAATAAAATTCAGATAAAAACAAAAACATTTTATTTAAACATAAACCCGTAAACGCTTTTGTCTCCTAACTGAGACTTCTTCAGACTGATTTACAATACTCATCTCACTCATTTAAATACAACAGATTGTCACATGTTAAATTGGCACAATTAATGCTTTACCTTCTTTGAGACAATTTAACATGTTTTATCCAAATTTTATGTTATTTTTAACAGTTATTCGGTTTTATTGCTTTTTTGGATGTTTGAAAATGGTTCGTCTCTTTTAAATGCCTTTGTGCAGGATAGATCTAGGAAAGGGACATTTAAGTGTGGGATGTATCTGCAATGTCCTTTTGTTGAAACACCATGGATTTACATTTACCTAGTTTAAAGTATAAATTACCAACAACAAGTTACTACAACTGTCAGTCCAAAGCAATGGGTTACTTGGTGTACTATTTACACTGTTTTTCTTTTTTACATAGGAAAAAACTAAACTTAGCCTAAAACCAAGGATATATGAGCACTTATATGAAATCAACAGGAGGAAGGACACTAACACTTTGGGTACTCTGTTATGTCTGACCAAGTAAATTTTAAATTTTGGGTTAGAACAGGTTAAACCTCAGGAGAGAGGAGGTGTTTGGGAGACCAGACTGGAATACCGGGAACTTATTTGGCAAATGCATTTGAATGCATATATAAGTCATGGATTAAACTATCATTATTTCCTGGTTCCTGCATTGAAATTAAGGGCATTAAAGTATTAAAATATGCTTTTCAAGTTAATTGTTCATGAAAATATACTTTTATATTTTTTATGTACTTTTTATATATTTTTCATGCACCTTTATGCATTTTTTACACATTCAAACATTTATTTTTACATAAGAATTTGAAATTATTTATTTTCCTTTTCAGCACTCTCCATTTATATTTATGTTGTGATTGGTTCTTACTTTAATTGTTGAACCAATAAGAGTATATGTGTGGCTTTTTAAATGTCATTCTTTACAATGTCTATGATTCTGATGAAGTTTCCAGTGCAGGAAATGAAAGCGCTCAATCCTTTTTTGTGATAGAAAATTTATCAAACCTGGATTTTATGTAGTATTGAGTATTATAGGGTGTTTGTCCATTACTGGCTCCATTTGTTGCTGCTAGGCTGGTTGTGCATTGGTGCTTAATAGTTTTGAGTTTTATTCAGTCTTCCGCAAGAGTCTGGTTTTGGTGCTTTACTAATTATTATGACCTTAATTTCAAAATGTACCAATTGCCTTTAGACATTAACACTGCATGCATAATATTTAAAGGAAACCACTGCCTCACATGACTCATAGCAGACAGCTACAATCCTAACAGAGTGTTTTTCTGAACTTGTGTGCAGGTCAGCCCTTTACCATTTAGATCCTGACTGTTTTGCTTTGTGTATAATAGTACAGAAAGTATTTTCTTTACAAGTACCAACAGAAACACTTATTTTTGAAAAAGACTCCCTCTAATGGTGCATTTTCATGACATATATTAAATCTAAGTTATACAAAGTGAAAATAATGTATTCCTGCATTACAAAATGGTGATGCATTACAGGAAATCTCCAAGATTAGATAGTATTCCTGTGTAAGTTTGGAGGCTAGGAGGGAAAAATTGTAATGATCTAGAAGGTTTTATTTAACAGTATTTAAGAGGAAGAGAAGCACCAACATCCTGGAAGAAAGTGTGGTGGCTGTAATACTTAAAGAGAGTAAAGACCCATCAGATCCAGCTTCATACAGGCCCATTTCAATACTAAGCCATGATATAAAGTGTTTGTCTATAATGGCTACAAGAATGGCAGAAGTGAAGGGAAGGCAAATGTTTGACAACATTAATAGAACAAGGATGATCCAGAGGGAAGCAGAATATAAGACAATACCACTGCTGTTGGTGGGTCTTAATGCAGCAAAAGCAGTCAACACAGTAAGCTGGGATTTTATGAGCAGGGCAATGGAAGCATTTGCATTCCCTGATAAAATTATAAAGTTGATTAGGCAGATGAAAGAATTGCTACGACTGTAGAATACTGGAACCTAACAGAAGATATATGAGGGATTGGAGGCGAAAATTAAAGTGGGTGGGTTCCTCTCTGATAATTTCTGTTTAAGCAGAAGAACCAGGCAGGGGGTTCCTCTTTCCCCTTTATTTGCATTATATTTAGAACCATTAGCAAAGAAAATAAGGGATTCTGAAATTTAAAGATATAATTGGTATGGTAGTCAGGAAAAGCTGGCTTTATTTGTAGATGATATTATTTCATACCTGATAAAACCATAAATGGACATCTCAGTATTGTGGAACATTTTGAGACAGTTTCAAGTCTTTTTGGGATACAAAACTAATGAAGCTAAAACAAAGGTGATAGCTGTAAACTATGTACCCACACACAAATTCGTTCAGCAATATCCATATTTATGGGGAGATGATAAAACAAAATACTTAGGAGTATGGGGTTAAATAGGAGTCTGTTGTGGCAGCTAAGGATATGTGGGAAGAGACTAAAAACATAATGCAAAAACTGAGAAATTGTAAGCTCTGTTTTATGGACAGCAAGATACAAGCTGTTAAAATATTTTTAGTTCCTTTAGTTTTATATGGAGGTCAGGCATATTTTTATCAACCAAAGGAAAAGTTGTGGGCAACAATTAATAAAGAGCTGAAGGATTTTTATCTGGGTGGGGAAGACAACAAGAGTCAGGTGGGATAAGCTGATTCTTCCAATAGAACAAGGTAGTTTGGGATTACCTGATTTGAAGGGATATTTCAGAGCTACACAGTTAATGCACCTATACACAGCACAAGCAGAAAACTATAATTTAAAGTGGAAAGTGATGATGAAGAAACAGGGAGAAGCTCAAGAAACAAGGAGAGACTGGGATTTTGGATGTAGATACTTAAGGAGATTAACCATAACCATACAGTATATTCATAAAGTAACAGAAAGTATTTTAAGAACTAAGCCAACGTGGGACTGGAGAAAACAAATTCTGGCCACAGGGATGACTGTAATTAGAGATACAGACAATAGACAAGAGAGGGCTGGAATTTTTTTGGAGAAAACTGGCAAAGGAACCAAGGTATTGGGAGCAAATAATTAAAGAGTGAATGATAATGGAATGGGAAGAGGCCAATAATTTATTTGGACTGCAGACTACAGATTGCCTTCCCTATCAAGGCTTGATATCAGAGTATAGACAAAGAGAAAGAAATAGAGGGATTCTAAGTGAAAGACGAGCACTGGTAGAGTTTACAGTAGAATCTTGAACAGAAGTTGCTGTTAAAAATGGAATAATTAGTAGAGCATATAAAATATTGCATGATAACCTCATCACTAAGGGCTTTTCATCCAGAAAAAAGGAGGTCATTGTCCCACTGTACTCATCACTCATTAGACCCATTATAGAGTACAACACCCCATTTGGTATGTACCTCACAAGACATCTGAAACAGCTGGAAATACCTTACTAAAAGAATCACAGGCCTAAAGCAGATGGCCTATGCTGACCATCTAAAAAAACTCCAGCTATACTCTGTGGCATATCGTCTACTCAGAGGCAATCTCTGCTTAACATACAAGGCCATGTCAAACCCTGAGCTGTTGGACATGCTGCACTTAATGAAATCCCAATCTGTCAGAGCCACACACTCCAGGGATCTAAACCTTGTCATCACAATGAACAAAACATGCTGGAGGGATAGGTTCCTGACCCAGAGACTCCCCATACTCTGGAATAGACTGCCCATACATATCAAGCAGAGTGCCTCCTTGGCCCTCTTCAAAAGGAACCTTGATGATTGGATGGGAGATAGGAAATTCACCTCAGGGATCATGTCAGTCACCCTGCTAGACAGGGGTCCAGGGAAGTAAATATTGTGGGAAGAAATATCCAGGGAAGTGTTATGGCTAGGCTTGTATAGGCCCTAGGGCCAATAGCCTAGTACCAACCTATGAACTATAAGGATCAATCATAGGAGGTAAGAAAGGATTGGGAAGAGAGACTGGATAAGTAATTCACAGAGAAACAATGGGGGGTATATGTATGTCTCCCAAATATGCAAATAATTGTAGAAGATATAGGACCTTTGCTTGGAAGTATTTACATAGGTATTTTACACCTCAAGTAGAATCCAAAGAAATTTTTGTCAGGTAAATATCAAATGTTAGAGGTGTGATGGATAAGAAAGAAGTAATTGGGAGTACAATGAGTTGGCATACTTTAAAATTCCCTGCAGACTACTCTACAAGGAATACTGAGTGAACAAACTTTAAGTAATGTAACAACTTCAGAATAAATCTTCTCCTGGACAACTAATTATTTACATTATGAAAAAAATCATAATAGGAGATATTGACTAGCAAAAGCTTACATCAGACTTTCTCTCAGCTAACATAAACATTTATGATTACACACAACTTATCAAAACACACATTAGATTTAATAATACCAAGAGTAAAGGTACAATTCTAGACTGGATACTGGTCTCTGACCCTAGTAAATTTACAACTATTGGAACCTATCCAAACTCACTTATCCAATATCTGCCAGCTTCTACCCATAGAAATATGACATACCAATCTAACACTTGCCAACTTAAAACAATCCAAAACCTTTTTTAAAGTCAATATAGACTCCATCAATACACTGAAATCCTTCAATTGGTCTGTCTTAAAAGTTCTTCCACTCAATGAGGCAGTCAATACTTTTAATACCTTATTATTAAGTACTTTAAACAGCCTTGCCTTACTCTGGAAAAAATAGTGGAAATTAATGACACACTATGACTCACTATTCAGACAAAAGCTACAATGTCTAACTGAGACAAAACTTGAAAATAATGCCTTGAACTTAAAACTCTCTATAAACAGCAGCTTTACAGAAGACTGTGCTATCTGAGTAAAAAAAAAATTAAACTAGATAAAAAACAGTATTATAGCCATCTACAACTCAACACAAAAGTGACCCCAAACAGTTTTGGACATCAATATATAACCTGTTACAGCCAGGCTCATACAAGGAACCCCAACCCTTCGCATAATAGATTTCCATTAGAAATGGCACCTTATTCAATATCTACTTCATAGAAAGCATTACCTCCCTAACTAAAAACTCTTAACCCACATACCTCCCTGACTAAAACTCTTCACCCCACATCCAGTGCTTCAACCACTCCAACAATAATATCCAATCACAGTAATTCAGCAAACAGGCTAGATCAAAACCAGCATTTACCATACACACTACCACTTAGTTTACTCCCCACCAGCATCCCCACCTAAATCTAATTTATCCTCTATATCCATTGTTAGCAACGTCCACATAGGACCTGCCTCCACATCAATGATAAAACCTCTAATTAAACTCAAACCTTACTTCACTGCAGCTGACAAACTCCAACTTGAATACCCAAAGATAGCTGCAAATGACATAGCATACCTAGTCTCTAATTATCAATAGATCAATAACTGAATCATACGTGCCCTCTTTATGGAAAAAAAATCCTACATTGTCCCTCTTCTCAAAGGTGGCTTCTCGGCTGACATCTCTAACTTTCGACCTATTACAATTTTATCACCTCTCTCAAAAATTCTTAAAAGATGTATACATAAGCAACTCCTCCACCATCTTCTACACAAGAATGTCTCTTAAGATCCACCTAACATGGTTTCTGCTGAACACACAGCACAACTACTGCCCCCTGTCACTCACTGACACTATAAACAAATACAGGGACTTAGGCAAAATTGTTTCCTCCTTATTCCTTGACCTGTACAAAACTCTTGATCCAGTTTTTCATCCTAAACTCCTGTAGAAATAGTCTAAATTTGGACTTTCCCTTTCATCGTTACTTTGGTTCAATCGCTGTTTAACTGATGGGCTCCAGTCTGTAAAATGGCAGAATACTGCCTTTCCATACCTGCATGTCTCTAGTGGTGTAACCCAAGGCTCTATTCTTGGTCCCCTCCTTTTTAATATCATTATTGATGATGTCTATACCTCCGTAGGCACAGTCTCTCTTATACAGTATGCTGATTCTACACTTCCATGTGCATCTTAATAACTTGACTCCATATCATTCAGGATTACCTCTCAACCTCTTAGCACAAGTTAGCTTGACAAAGCCTAAAATAATTGGGGGATTTGGGGGAGCAAAGGCCCAAAAATAGGGACAGATTTTAAATATTGCTCTTATAAACTTAGAAAGTTGCTAGCAAAACATGATTTGCATTAGCATGTATTTTCTGAAAGATGGGAAGTCTGAAACCCAAATAAATGGCTGCTGTAGTACTTGCTTGCCCTATCTCTATCTTAATTAATAGGACCATCACAGAATGTACTGTACCATCTCTTTGGAAGGTCTCTTATATTATATCACTACATAAAGGAGGCAACTCAACTGAACTTTCTAACTACCACCCCATCTCTCTACTTTCTCCTTTAGCTAAAATCATGGAGAGATGCATTCACCAGCAACTTCTCGATCACCTCCTCCAAAACAATCTTTTAGCCAACTGCCAGCATGGTTTTAGACCTTTTCACAATACTACTACTGCACTTTTATCTTTTTCTGACTCGATTAATAAAAATCGTAACAACAACTTACTCACCTCTGCCCACTTTCTAGACCTCTCCAAAGCCTTTGATATGGTGAATCATCACTTAATGATAGATACACTTACCACACTTTCAACTGATATTCAGACAGCCAAATGGTTTGAATCCCATCTTAAAAACAGACAACAGGCAGTCTTCTGGGACAACAACCTATCTACTTTACTTCCTATCTCACAGGGAGTCCCACAAGGCTCTATTCTAGGGCCCCTCCTATTTTCTATTTTTATCAATAACCTGCAAACATCTATACCACAAACCACCTGTATTCAATACACTGACGACTCAACCCTAATCTGTGCTGCAGCAACTTCTGCTGAACTTCAGTCCCAGAAAGTATTTACCTTAGTGGAAAACTGGTTCTCTAAATGCTGTATTCTCCTTAACCCTAAAAAAAAAAAAACTTCTACTGTTTACCCCTACCCAGAAGTCTCCTGCTATTGACTTCACACTTACATCAAAAAATGGCACTGTAATTGTACCAGATCCAACTACTAAACTCTTAGGCATAACTATTGACCATAATCTCAACTTTGACTCACACATAAACTCAACCATCAAATCAGTGAATAAAAAACTAGGATTTCTCTATAGGCTAAAACCATTCTTTATACCTGTAGCCAGGACTACTATGGCCCAAACTCACCTACTCTCCATACTTCTCTATGCCTCCCCAATTTTTACAAATCTATCTAAAAATAATCAAAACAAGCTGGCCACCGCTTACAATAACATTGCCAGGTTTGCCACTGGGTCCACATTCCATAGTCACCACTGTCCAAATCTATATAAACTAGGATGGTTGGAACTTCAAAACCAGCTTCTTTTCCAACAACTAACCATCACCCACAAAATCTTGCATCACCCTACAAATACTCCCATACTCTGTAACTTAATCAACCCCTATAAAAATGTAAGCACCTTTCGCTCTGCCAATAAATTACTAGCCGCTACCCTAAAATCCAATAACAAATCAGGTGATTCTCTATTTACTAACACTATTTGAATCCATTGGAATAAACTTCCTAGTAATCTCACATCCCTTTCATCTACCCCTCTTTTCAAAAAGCATCTAAAAATCTTCCTTAACTCGCAATGGCTGCCTCCATGTACTAACGCTGGCTGAATCTACTTATATCATAACTAACCTTTTTTCTACATTTAAACACTGTTGTCAAAAATGTCCTTTTGTCTTCTTCCTTCTATTCTATATACCTAATTTGTAAGTCATTCTCTCATGGCTCTCTTTTTGTTATGTAATGTAAATAAGCTAGACTCGTATGACTTTTCATACCATGTATAACTAAATGTATTTTTTTAATATCCCTTTTTGTCTATATTTACACATGTATATTAAGCTGTATCTATCTGCTGTGGAGCTTTTCTCCCGGGCCTCTATTGAAAATGGACATATATCCAGCTAGACTAGCCTGGTCAACAAATGTAAAATAAATAAAAATAAAAAATAAATGTCATTTGTTTTACTTAAATCCTCAGTGATTTGTCAGAAAACCACAAGTTTAATGAGGAACAGACCAAAAATATGAGGCAAAAATCTGGACATACCGCAAATATCTTGGCAGTTGAGAGGTATGGATAAGCTTTTTTCCTCAGCTGAAAAATGGTTCTACAATGCCCAGCTACTACTCAACCCTAAAAGAAAAAAAACACAAAGTTACTGCTATTTTCTCCAAATCACACGTGCCTGATAAAGCACATTTCAAAATCTTTTCACTAAACAAAACTGAAACTGAAGTAGTCTCCCATACAAAACTTATTGGAGTAATTATAGATGATGACCTTAAATTTGACATGCATATTCAAAATAACAAAGACTCACCATAAAAAAAGGAATGCTCTACAGGCATAAAAAACTTCCTTAGCAACACCACCAAAGCCATCTTGCCACCACCTGCCTTCTCCCATCTCTGTTATAACCAACCTTCAAGCTGCAGTTAAAAATAAGGTGGAGGCATGGTATAATAAGGCTGCACAATCTGCCACCAACACACAATACTGTAGCCACCACAGTATTGCCCTTAAGGCCTTGAATTAGCTTGAACTGTCTCACCACTTCATAGGATCATAGGAGCTTACTAGGTTAATGGCCCCAGACCCTTTTTCAGCCTAGCCATTCCTGTCCTAGTTTTCAGAATTATCAATGCTTGTGGCTAGAATGGTTTTGGTATATGCCTGTGACTTAGGACATCCTCAAACTGCATGTCCATAAGGGTCCAGGTGACAAATCAGGGGTGAATTTACAATTTCCCATTCATTGGTCCAAACTTAGGCTTAGGGAAGAGCTCTTTTTCACATGAATGGGGATTCTGTTCCAGAGAAGGGGTAATCTCTTTGATGCAAACCTTTCATCCCAACATGTTTTGTTTATCCTCACAGAAGAGGTTTAGATCCTTGGATTGGGTAATTCTAGGGCTGTTTGTTTTGTGAATGTGCAGCAGATTCATCAGGGCTGGATCAGAGATTGCCTTGTAATTTGGGCAAAGATCGCCCCTCAGTAGTCTGTAGGAGACCAAATACAGGGTGACGGCTTTGAGGCAGTTGGCATAGGATGTATTATTTACACCCTTTATTTTTAGTGGGAAACCTATCAGTTCATTGAAGATTCACTTTAGTGAACCTCACTTCATCAACTCCAAAGCACCAAACTTTACTTCCACGAACATTCACATTGATAAAAGCTTTCAACGGGGAAAGAAAGCACTTGGCCAATGCCACGATGGAACACACACCACAGTATGTCAAACCCATCCAAGTGGGGAGCTGTGCCCCCCATACCTCCAACTATATATACCAATTCTGAGATCACATTGCAGGATGGAAAAGGGCAAAGTTGTGCTGTTGGCTAACTGCTTCCTTTCCCTACTTAAATCTTTAATGGATGTGAACATTCACAGAAGTGAAGTTCACTGGTTTGGGGTCCATGAAGTCAGGTTCACTGAAGAGAATTTTCAACAAACTGATATAGACCTGTTGCAAATGCCTATTCAAGTATTTGTAAAAATGTCTGTTGTACTTGATTATTGATCTGAGAACTGAGTATAGTGGGAATCTGGTCAACTTAGATTTAGATGCCATTCCCTTACTTATAAGTTGCACCTTGTAGAAGGATTTTCTCACTATTATGGACACATGGTGATCAAAGTTCAGGTTACTGTCAACCTGAGTTCCAAGTTCCTTACCACTAGGTCTACTTTTAAGGGACTGTTATCAATGTTGCAATTCACAGGCTTAGTTGTCTTCCCAAAGAATATTATTATACATTTTTTGCATTGAGTTTTAGGCCATAGTTTTGGCACCAGTTATTTGTCTGTCAGACCTTCCTGGAGGATATCAACATCTTTGGGAGACTCTGTGATCACACCCAGCTTGTAGTTATGAGCAAATATGCTAACCAAATGCCTTCTACATTTGCCTTGACCTCAGAGAAGTATATTCCAAACAGGAGTGGTCTCATTACTGAGCTTTGTGGGACATCACTAGTAACACACCTTTTGGTGGTGGTAGATTCCCCCACCCTAACTTCACATGCCCTATTTGTGAACCATTTGGCTATCCATTGGATGACATAGGGATTTATGCCTAAATTTGTGTGTGTGTCTATAATATCTGAGTATGGCATTGTCAAATGCCTTTGCCAGGTCAATATAAGCAGTATGTATTTTTTTACCTTTGTCCATGGCTCTAGTGACCTTCTTAAAGATGTCCACCAAGTTTAGTAGGCATAACCTGCCCTTAATGAAACCAAACTGGGATGGGTCCAGTGCTTGAAGATTTGCTGTTTTTGTTTATCAAGTGCACAATAATTCTTTCCATGGCCATGCATATAAGACTAGTCAAACGTATGGGTTTGTTCCCTGGGACTCTTGATGGTCTGTCTTTGTGTAGAGTGATGACAGTTGCAGTCCTCCATTCTCTAGGCAAGAAGCCTATCTGAAGGCTATAGTTGCATAGAGATTCTAGTGGGCCTGATAATTCATGTTTCAAGCTATTTAAGAGGCATCCT